>NC_090649.1:411173631-411473991 GCF_040937935.1 Hyperolius riggenbachi | reverse complement strand
GTACTAGGGACACAATTCAAATTGTGTAATAACCGAGACAAATGTGCAAAAAAAAATGTGTCTGTTTTATCTTCAATAGCACGTTTTTATTTTTAAAAGACAATGGCTGAAAGCTAAGAAATGATTAAATTTTGCATTTTTTTCTTCTATTTCTGCCCTGTAAAATGCAGATGAAATAAAATATTTCTTAGCAAAAAGTACTGCCCAAAGAAAGCCCAGTTTTTCACGCAAAAATGTATATACAGATCATTTCAGTGTGGTAAGTAGCGATAAAGTTATTGGCAAATTAATTGGAGGGACGTGATGTAAAAATGGCTCTGGTTTTTAAGAGGTAAAAAACCTGTGGTTTGAAAGTGGTTAAGTCAGGAGGGACAGGACAGCATATCAAGCATTTTTACTACACGGGCCAACCCCACTCCCACCCTTCATACCTTACGATAATGCCAAGTATTAGATGTGGGATCAGTGGCCATCTTGGAAGACAGAACTGCTGTGACAGGGTTGGCAGGGGTCAGAGGGTCTATGGCAGAAAGAAGTTAGGGTTGAGAGACTAGAGTGAGCAACCTACCTGTGAATTTGATTACCACCTTCTCCCCTATAGCTGCACTTTTAGGATGAGGTCTGGAATTTTTCTTTAATTTCAATTAATTACCTCACACAGTAATAAAGGATATTCTGGAATTTCAAATCTTTTCCTTCTGTGTGAGATTATGGACTTTTAGATCCACCATCAACCAACCAATTTGTTTCACTGACTGAAAAGGTGCTTTTTCCCTTTAATGTGCAGCTGGTACTCCCAGTTGCCCTGATGCTCCTGCTTAGATGTTAGCAATGTTTATTCAGTGCAAATACAGTCGGCAATGCTGAGGTGGCAGTCAAGGCCATCTTCCCATTTCCTGCAGTATATTTACCATATTATTACCTCTTTTCTGTGCCAGCTCTCAGAGCTGTGTGTCCCTCTATGAAGTGGGATTGTTGATGTCATTAACAGGTTAGCTTGTGGAAGAAAGCCTCACTCGTTCCGATAAGATATTTTGCATTTCCTGCAAATTATATCTCTGTTCTAGCAATCCACCCTTGTAATGCAGATTTGACTTCCACTTAAGTCGGTGAAAGGCGGTCTATTGAGATACTAGCAGATAAAATCTTTCTTCAGAATACCTCCCTGAAAGAACAGCCTTTCGCAGGCGCAAGCATTTTGCTAAGAAAGCTCTCAATTTTCCTAATCTGGAACTATAATCTTGCTCAAATAACCATTATTTTTCCTTTAAGAAACATATAAAGTCCTTTTATCCCACATTCCAATTTGATCTTGCGTTTCTCCCGCCACAGAAATCGCACACAAGTGTTAACCTTTTTCCTCCATTATACAGTTCTGTGAAGTGAAAGGAATCAGGCATTTTCCCTTTTTCAGTGATATCATTTTCATTTTGTAACCAGAAAAATGGCTGTTAAATGGATTTTTATTGGCAAATATACATTTTCTTGGAAGGCACGGGAGCTGTGTGGTAATTGACAAGCTGCTATTTGTTACTCAGCATTGAAAGGAAGAAAGAGCTCTTTATAAAGTGACGGTGAGGATTCTGAGGGCTCATTAAAATATGCTCTATTCTGTGCCGATGAAATTATAGACCAACACTATCTTTCAAGAATTAATTATTCATAGCAGTAACAATAAGCTGACCAGCACCCAGGCAGAAGCAGGTATAATCTATCAGCTTGTTGTTCCTTGACAATACATGTGGTGGGGGGGGGGGGGGAGGAAGTGGGGGCTGTTTATCAAACCTTCCAATGGAATTAAGGGTCACATGTCTGTGAAGGACTGTATTAAATACTACTTAAAATATAATCGTGACCTATTGGTTATACGCTTATAATGTTAGGATTATGTGTCACACTTTGAAAATAGACAGATGGTGGCATATTTAGTGTTTTGTTTTTGTTTTTGTTTTTACTGTACAAAGATGGCACATTTATAGTAACATACTTTGGGTTTGTTTTTGCTTTGTTTTTCTCCTTTTTTTATTGCTGTTGTTGATGTTGTGATTATTATTGTTTATGTTAATATTTTAATTGATGCTGTTGTTGTTAGCACCACATTTTGCTTAAGAAGTTGTTATTATCTATATATTTCAAGATTTGTATAACATACATTGCAAGTCTCTCTAGATGTGGTAGTTTCATTGCTTACGAATAAATGTGACTGGTTTATTTAATTCATTCTATATACATTTGCCTTGAGGAGGTTGCATGGAGAGGCATGTGAATGATTTTATCTAGGACTGATTTTGTAAAGTTAGCAGCCATACACAGGCCAATACCAGCCTGATCTTGGAAGCAATCCATTGTTTTTCGATTGAAAAAAGATTGGGGAGTAATAGCTACCTTTCACCATATGAACAAAGCCACATTTGAGCAGAAATCTGTTCGGATTAATGAAAAATAGGAATCCATTCAAATATGGTCTGATTTTAAAGGGACTCTGAGCACCATGGGTATGCCTTTAAGCCAGGCGACTTCCAACAAAGTCGTGCTATGACCCCTCTGGAGGAGCCTCTTGCAATGGCCATGCATGTCACTTCCTCTTCCTGCTTCATTCAGTGATGCACTTCTCTAACAGAGAAGACATGGTAGAACCGGAAGTTATAACATAGCCAAGATGGCAGCCGCAATTTTTAAATTGAATTTGAACAAAAACTATTTAGTGTAGAACAGCGATTCAGGCATCAAATGAAAGAGGAGGCTACAGAAAGGTATGCATCTTTAAGTACTTTGCAGTACTGGTTGGAGTCTTAAAGGCATGCCCATGAGAGGTGCTCGGAGTCCCTTTAACCATTTCACAACTGAGGGGTTTTACCCCTGAAACACCAGCGCGATTTTTCCCTTTCAGCGCTGCTTCCATTACTGTACTGATGTACTATGATTGGTTATTGGGGACTGGAGAGTCCCCATAACCAATCATTGTACTGCAGAGCCGGGGTGTGTGCGCGCGCGCGGGTCGCGGGGGCGCGCGATCGCGGGCTGCAAGTTTGTTTACCTTGCATTGTTTTGAATGAAGACGGCATTTGATTGAAGCCGTCTTCATTCTACTCGCAATCGGCGAGGCTAATTGGATTTAGGAACGCTTGTTCCTAACATCCAATTAGTAACCTGCTGTGCTGGCTGGCTGGAGTGTGCGCGAGAGTTCCCCGCCCACTCCCAGCCAGTAAACAAACAAGTGCGCCTTTCTCCGTCCCTGGGGGTGAAGCGGTGCGCAGAGGGACGGAGAAATTTAGCACTGGGGGGTGAAGTGGTTAAAGTAGAGCAGTGTCATATCAAGCTTTGTTACTATATCAGTTTCCTGTGCTGGACTTAAATCTTATGGGCTAAATAGAATATAATGATTACAATGATTGCATACCAATATGACTGTGTTACTAATTATGTTGGCAGGATGTAAATACTTGTTACTATTAGATTATTGAGGTTAACTCTTTTTGGTGATCTGGTGCGTGTAGCCATTTTCAGTTCCTGTCTATGACTAGGTCCCTGAGAACAGGAAGTAGAAGAAAGTCTGCTAGACAGGGTGGGAAGGGGGAGGAACAAAAGAGAAAAACCCCTGAAAGATGTTTTTTCTCCTGCACACCTTGTCCAAAACAAAACAAAAGTTTTGCCTACAGATAAACTTTAAATATTAAGGTTGAACTTCTGTTGAAAAAAAATCAGATGAACTTTAAGTAAACTATATTTGTTGATTACAAAGCAAAACATATCATGAGTTATAAATTAAATATATCAGATAAGTATGAAGTGAAATATGAATTATAAAGTTAAATACTGTATATCAGATGAATTATTAAGTGAAATAGATGATATGAGATGAAAATAAAGTGAAATATATCAGATGAGTATAAAGTGAAAAATATCAGATTATTGTGAAAGTTTTTTTTTTTCAATTAGTTGATTGAAAATCAACAGTAAAAATATACAGGTATTGCAAGAACAGTAATAGCAAAGAATGGAGTTCAAATTGGGCATATTACAGCAATTGGTACGAAAATAATCATTGTATCTTCAAAACAATATTGATTATGTCGATTTTAGTGCAATATTGATAAACAAAACAAAACAGGACAGGACAAAGTCACTCAATTTAGTTTTAAAGGAGTGAATGTCCATATAATAAGCATCAAGAAGGAGAGGGGCATTTTAACCACTTCACCACTGAGGGGTTTTACCCCCTGAGCACCAGAGCAATTTTCACCTTTCAGCGCTCCGTCCATTCATTCGTCTATAACTTTATCATTACTTATCACAATGAAATGAACTATATCTTGTTTTTTCCGCCACCAATTAGGCTTTCTTTAGGCGGGACATTATGCCAAAAATTATTTTATTCTAAATGTGTTTTAATGGGAAAATAGGAAAAATGTGGGAAAAAATTAATTATTTTTCAGTTTTCGGCCATTATAGTTTTTAAATAATGCATGCTACTGTAATTAAAACCCATGACATTTATTTGCCCTTTTGTCCCGGTTATAAAACCATTTAAATTATGTCCCTATCACAATGTTTGTCGCCAATATTTTATTTGGAAATAAAGGTGCATTTTTTTCAGTTTTGCATCCATCCCTAATTACAAGCCCATAGTTTATAAAGTAACAGTGTTGTACCCTCCTGACATAAATATTTAAAAAGTTCAGTCCCTAAGGTAACTATTTATGTATTTTTTTTAATTGTAAATTTTAAAAAAAAAATTTCATTACAAAAAAAAAAAAAATGGGGAGTGTGGGAGGTAATGAGTTAATTTTTTGTGTATAACTAATTCATTTGTGTTTGAAAAATGTTTAGGGTGTAGTTTTACTATTTGGCCACAAGATGGCAACAGTAACTTTTTGTCTAATGCGACCTCCAAGCGTCCTTCCGGACGCTCGGAGGAAGTATAAGGAGGCTGGACACGTGAGTTTTTTTTCACAATGATCGCGCTGCTGTAACGATCGGTGGGCGCAGAGAGTATCTGATTACCGGTGATCTGCAGTATCACCGGAAATACAGATATATACCAGATTATAAGTGATCTGCAGTCTCACCGATAATCCGATATACAAACTAACCTCTGTTCACCTGAGTAGAGTGTAGTGTTTGGTGTAACAGTAACACTTAGAGGACAAGGCCTCAATGCAGCAAGGAGTACTGCACAGATTCCTTCCGCAGACCTGCTCTCCAAGACGGGAGGAGTCAGACTGACAGTAGGAAGGTATATCTGAAAGTGACCCTCAGGAGGAAGGATCGCTAACAGAGCGAGGAACCGCCTCTAACGGTAAGGTCGGTTCTCGAGGTCGGACAAGCCAGGTCGTACACACACGGACAGATAAAGTACAAGATCAGGAGGCAAAGGCGGAGTCAAAGTACAGGCAGGGTTCAGCAACGAGGTATCAGATATATCGGGGTACAAAATCAGGAGGCAGAAACAGAGTCAAGGAACGAGCCGGGGTTCGGCAACAGAGTATCAGAAATATCGAGGTACAAGATCAGAGTTCAGGAGGATAGTCAAAGCAGGCAAAAGTCATAACATATAATCACAATCAAACTAGTACTTTAGCTATCAACAGAATCTAGCTAAGTGTAGGATTACAGCTCCAGCTGGTCCCGGCACACTTAAGGATCTGACTACGGATCTGGGTGCTCCCACATATGTGATCGCACGCCAGACAAAGAGCAAGTGAACAACCAGCAGTATATATACTCTAGGACCTTTCCAGGACCTCCCTAATTGCTGGTCCAATGAGAGCAGTGGAATTTGTCAGCTGACCCAGCTGGTCAGCCGACACCCTTCTAACTGCTATTTAAACTCTGCCTCTGTGCTCGCGCGCGTGTAAGTCTGAATCCTGGTGGACTATCAGTCCCAGCCACACCAGTACTGTCATGCAATGTATCTAGTGCGGGGGCCGCCTCTGATGCGGATTCCGCCGTTACCAATGCGGATTCCGCCGCACTGCCCATGCGGCATGCGGCGTTTTTTCCGCGTTGTGACGCCATGCTGGACGCGGAAACAGCCGCCTCACCTCGAGAGACGGCGGCTTTTCCGCGTTTCCTCACAGTACCCCCCTCCCGAGGAGTGGACTCCGGACAACTCCTACCAGGTTTCTCTGGATGTAAGGCGTGAAATTCCCTCCTTAATTCGTCCGCATGCATGCGACTCCCCGGTACCCATTGTCTCTCCTCAATGCCGTACCCTTTCCAATGTACGAGATATTGTACCGAGTTTTGTACAACGCGTGAATCTAAAATCTTTTCTACCTCGTACTCAGGTTGGTCATCCACCAACACAGGAGGAGGAGGAGTGGGACCCACATGGACTGCTGGCTTAAGCAGGGATACGTGGAAGGACCTTACCCCACGCATGCTAGCGGGAAGATCAACCGCGTAAGTGACGTTGTTGATCCTTCTGGCTATCGGGAAAGGCCCGACAAACCTGGGACCCAACTTGTCTGAGGGCTGTTTCAGGGCCAAGTGACGTGTGGATACCCAAACCAAGTCTCCTGGTTGGAATCTCCACTCCAAAGACCGTTTCTTGTCAGCTTGACCCTTCTGACTCAGAAACGCCTTTTCCAAACTGTCTCTCACCGTCCGCCAAATGTCTTTAAAAGACCTTTGCCAAGCCTCCAGAGCTGGAAACGGAGTGGAGGCCACTGGTAACGGTGAAAATTTGGGCAATCTTCCAGACACAACCTGGAACGGAGAAAATCCAGTGGAAGAACTTTTCAAATTGTTTTGTGCAAATTCTGCAAAGGGCAGAAATTTGACCCAGTCATTCTGCGCCTCTGCAACGTAGCATCTCAAAAACTGCTCTAACGACTGGTTGACCCTCTCCGTCTGACCGTTGGTCTGTGGGTGGTAGCCCGATGAAACCGACAGCTTCATGCCCATTTGATGACAGAATGCCCTCCAGAATTTAGATACGAATTGGACTCCCCGATCGGACACTATGTTTTCCGGAATGCCGTGTAACCGGAACACGTGTTTGATAAACAAGTCGGCCAATTCCTGGGCCGAGGGGAGTCCTTTCAAGGGCACAAAATGGGCCATCTTGCTGAAGCGGTCGACTACCACCCAAATGACCGACATGCCCTCTGATCTGGGAAGCTCACCCACAAAATCCATGGACAAGTGGGTCCATGGTTCATTCGGGGTGGGTAAAGGCTGCAACTTCCCTACAGGTGCCAGCTGGGAGGGTTTGCTTTTAGCACATACCGCACAATCCTTAACAAATTCTTTGCAGTCGGCTGCCAGAGACGGCCACCAAGCGCACCTGGCCACAAGATCCTGCGTTCTAGATGCCCCAGGATGTCCCGCATTCTTGTGTGAATGGAATATCTGTAGCACCCGGAGACGGAATGGCAGAGGCACAAATAAAACCCCCTCAGGCTTCCCCTCAGGGACATCCTGCTGAAAAGGACTCAAGGTCTCTGTCCAGTCTTCCCAAGTCTCTGTTACGGCCAGCACCAAATTTTGTGGGACAATGGTCTCTGGGGCAGAAGGCTGTGCTGTCTCCAACTCAAAGCATCTGGACAGGGCATCTGCCTTAATGTTCTTGCTACCCGGGGTATACGTAATTATGAACCTGAACCTCGAAAAAAACAAAGACCATCGAGCCTGACGGGGACTTAATCTCTTAGCCCCCTCGATGTATTCTAGATTCTTGTGATCCGTGTATACAGTAATTGTATGTTCTGCTCCTTCCAGCCAGTGACGCCACTCCTCAAAGGCAAGTTTAATGGCTAAGAGCTCTCTGTTGCCTATATCGTAGTTTCTCTCTGCCGGAGAGAACCTACGAGAGAAATACGCACAAGGGTGTAGCCTTCCCTGCAAGCCTGACCGCTGAGACAGCACAGCCCCTACCCCAACCTCCGAGGCGTCTACCTCAACAATAAAAGGATAAGAGGTGTCTACATGTCTCAGGATGGGTGCGGAACAAAACAAATCTTTTAAAGTGGAGAAAGCACTTAATGCATCAGGAGACCAGTGGGTGGTATCTGCCCCTTTTTTCGTAAGACAGGTGAGGGGTGCGATAACCGTGGAATACCCCTTTATGAACCTTCTATAATAATTCGCAAAGCCTAAAAACCGCTGTAAAGACTTCAACCCAACCGGCTGAGGCCATTCCAAAACAGCGGAGACTTTGGCGGGGTCCATAGACAGGCCCGTGGTGGAAATTATGTACCCCAGAAAGGCGACAGATGTGACTTCAAAAATACACTTCTCAATCTTAGCATAAAGTGAGTTTTGTCTTAATTTGTTGAGTACAAATTTCACATGTATTCTGTGCTCAGAGAGGTTGTTGGAGAAAACAAGTATATCGTCTAGATAGACCAGCACAAATCTCCCCAACACCTCTCTGAAGACCTCGTTGATGAGTTCCTGGAAAACGGCCGGGGCATTACATAACCCAAAGGGCATCACCAGATACTCGTAATGCCCGTCTGGCGTGTTAAAGGCCGTTTTCCACTCATCGCCCTTTCTAATGCGCACCAGGTTGTACGCGCCCCGTAAATCCAGCTTTGAGAAGATCTTAGCATCGGTGACCTGCGTAAATAAATCGTCTATCAGGGGTAACGGATAGCGATTCTTTACCGTGATCTTATTTAGTCCCCGGTAATCAATACAGGGCCGCAGGCCCCCGTCTTTCTTTTTAACGAAAAAGAAACCTGCTCCAGCAGGCGATCGGGACGGCCGGATGAAGCCTTTGGCTAAATTGTCACGGATATATTCCTTCATAGCCAATTTCTCTGGCCCAGATAAATTGTACAAATGACCCCGAGGGGGCATACAACCTGAACGTATATCAATGGGGCAATCGAAAGAGCAATGTGGGGGTAACTTGTCTGCAGCCTTGGGACAGAATACATCAGAATATTCCACATATTGCTCAGGTACCCCCTGAACATGAACCCTGGTTTGGCCCAATGTCACCTTCCCTAAACATCGCTGAAAGCAGTGTGCTGACCAAGAAATTAGTTGGCCGGTGGCCCAATCAATGTGTGGAGAATGAAGGTGCAACCATGGCATGCCGAGTATAATGGTGGAGGTTGTCATATGCAACACAAAGAACTGTAACTTTTCCCAGTGCAGTACCCCTATGGTGACCCCCACCTCTGGTGTCTGAGACAGTGGGTGATTCCCTTGCAGAGGAGAGTCATCCACTGCCGTAACCTGGATGGGTGGTTGTACTGGTGTGAGCGGAATACACAATCTCTTAGCAAACTCCGAATCCATAAAATTTGCCGCGGAGCCTGAATCGATAAAGGCTTCCGTGACCTCAGTCTTATCTTCCCATGTAACAGTACAGGGAAGAAGCAATCGTTTTTCTTCTAGGGGTAAAAGTCGGACGCCCAGGGTGTTACCCCCCACCACTCCTAAGCGGCAGCGTTTTCCCGGCTTATTGGGGCAGTTCTGTACTATATGCCCCCCTTCACCGCAGTACAAACACAGCTGTTCGGTCATTCTCCGTCTTCGCTCTACCTGGGTTAATTTTGACCGAGCAATCTGCATCGGCTCGGAAGGAGGCACGACAGGAGAAGGTGAAATAGTAGTAGGTGGAGTCACTGGGACCGTGGTGTAAGATACCCCTCTGAGACGGGAACTACCCCTGGTCTGTTTTTGGTAGCGCAGCCTGCGGTCGATTCGGATGGCCGCTGAGATGGCCTCATCGACTGTTCTGGGCTCGGGCTGGCTTAACATCAAATCAGAGACCTCATCGGACAGCCCTGACAAGAAATGATCTAATAGGGCATAGGTGTCCCACCTGGCCGTAACTGACCACCTCCTAAACTCGGCCGCGTAATCTTCGACCGGACCTTCGCCTTGACGCAAAAGCTTGAGCTTCCGCTCAGAAGTCGAGGCAAGGTCCGGATCGTCGTAAATTACCGCCATAGCTTTAAAAAATTCCTCTACAGAGGTAAGAGCTTTGTCTCCGGCGGGCAGGCTATACGCCCAAGACTGGGAGTCGCCGGACAACAAAGTTTTAATAAACGTGACCCTCTGGGTCTCAGTACCCGAAGATTGGGGTCTCAACTCAAAATAGGACAACACCCTACTCCTAAAATTCCGGAAGTCAGATCTGTGGGCGGAAAAGCTTTCAGGTACAGGCATACGTATGTCAGAGCTAGGAGAGGCTCGCACATGATCCACTGATGTCTGGAGGGTTTGTACAGACCCTGATAGGGCATCAATAAGAGTTATGTGAGTGCCCAGTACTTGATTGATGTTGTCCACCGAAGCGGCAAGTACACCCAGACAATCAGTGTTTGCGTCCATTTTGTATTTTGATCTGGCGTTCTGTAACGATCGGTGGGCGCAGAGAGTATCTGATTACCGGTGATCTGCAGTATCACCGGAAATACAGATATATACCAGATTATAAGTGATCTGCAGTCTCACCGATAATCCGATATACAAACTAACCTCTGTTCACCTGAGTAGAGTGTAGTGTTTGGTGTAACAGTAACACTTAGAGGACAAGGCCTCAATGCAGCAAGGAGTACTGCACAGATTCCTTCCGCAGACCTGCTCTCCAAGACGGGAGGAGTCAGACTGACAGTAGGAAGGTATATCTGAAAGTGACCCTCAGGAGGAAGGATCGCTAACAGAGCGAGGAACCGCCTCTAACGGTAAGGTCGGTTCTCGAGGTCGGACAAGCCAGGTCGTACACACACGGACAGATAAAGTACAAGATCAGGAGGCAAAGGCGGAGTCAAAGTACAGGCAGGGTTCAGCAACGAGGTATCAGATATATCGGGGTACAAAATCAGGAGGCAGAAACAGAGTCAAGGAACGAGCCGGGGTTCGGCAACAGAGTATCAGAAATATCGAGGTACAAGATCAGAGTTCAGGAGGATAGTCAAAGCAGGCAAAAGTCATAACATATAATCACAATCAAACTAGTACTTTAGCTATCAACAGAATCTAGCTAAGTGTAGGATTACAGCTCCAGCTGGTCCCGGCACACTTAAGGATCTGACTACGGATCTGGGTGCTCCCACATATGTGATCGCACGCCAGACAAAGAGCAAGTGAACAACCAGCAGTATATATACTCTAGGACCTTTCCAGGACCTCCCTAATTGCTGGTCCAATGAGAGCAGTGGAATTTGTCAGCTGACCCAGCTGGTCAGCCGACACCCTTCTAACTGCTATTTAAACTCTGCCTCTGTGCTCGCGCGCGTGTAAGTCTGAATCCTGGTGGACTATCAGTCCCAGCCACACCAGTACTGTCATGCAATGTATCTAGTGCGGGGGCCGCCTCTGATGCGGATTCCGCCGTTACCAATGCGGATTCCGCCGCACTGCCCATGCGGCATGCGGCGTTTTTTCCGCGTTGTGACGCCATGCTGGACGCGGAAACAGCCGCCTCACCTCGAGAGACGGCGGCTTTTCCGCGTTTCCTCACAGCTGCCCATCGGAGAGCAGCGGATCATTGCGGGGCTTAGATCAACGAACGGGAATGGATTTTCCCGTTCATTGATCTCCGGGCGAGCGGGCGGCGGCGTGTTTACTAGCGGCGGGCGGCATGTTTACGAGCGGGAGCACGGGCAGCGGCGGAAGCGCGGAAAGTACGGATTTCTCCGTCCCTGGGGGTTAAAGGATGGAAAAAGGGACGGAGAAATTCGTACGGGCGGGGGTAGAGTGGTTAAAGTTCTATGTCCAGGGTTGTGAACAACTTAAGGTTTTCACGACAAGCATATGCTCTAAAGGTGGCTATACATCCAGCGATTTGGCTGTACGATCGACCATTCATTTCGATCATTTTATAGAATTGAGAGAGAATCGAGTGTGTTCCAGAATTCTTCATTAATGAAAAGTGGCTGTTATCATGTTGAATCGACCAGCTTAGCCGATCGAGCGGGATGCAAGATATCGGTCAATCGCACATGAATCGGCTACTGATTACACGTCATTCGATCGAAAATCAATTTTTGCATACAGAGCATGGAGACACAACATGGGTCAGATCGAATGTGAAGGTGAATCGCATAGGATATATCTTGTAGTGTGTGGGTTACTAGTCGATTGACTTTATTAAGGAATTGACTTAAGTATGGTTGAAGTTGGCTGATGGTGTAATGGTTAAGGGCTCTGCCTCTGACACAGGAGACCAGGGTTCGAATCTCGGCTCTGCCTGTTCAGTAAGCCAGCACTAATTCAGTAGGAGACCTTTGGCAAGTCTCCCTTACACTGCTACTGCCAATAGAGCGCGCCCTAGTGGCTGCTGCTCTGCTCTGGCGCTTTGAGTCCGCAAGGAGAAAAGCGCAATATAAATGTTATTTGTCTTGTCTTGTCTTGATCTTAAAGTCGATCGACTAGTGACGCTTTGTCGATTGAATCAGAATTGCTAGATGTATGGCTACCTTTACTAAGGCCATTCCCCCTTCAACCTTTCCTCAAGTTGTATTCCTTACTAGGTAACCTAAACACACACTGCCTGTATGTTTACTGCTTACTTCCCCACCTCTTGTCCCCCCCATTCCTTTAGATTGTAAGCTCACAAGGGCATCTCTTACCCTTTTGTGTCCTGGAATTTGTTATTCATTTCGTAGCCTGCACTGCCCTGTTATACATTTTATTTATCATCATGTTAACTACTTTAGGACCACAGTGATTGAAATCTACGCCCTGTTTTGGTGGTTCCTTGGCTGGCAGGGTGTATATTTCAATCAGCCTCCGCTGCGCGCATCCACCGTTTTCGTCGCTCCCGCCAATCTCGCCGCTGAGTCCCCACCGTGTCCAATCACAGCTCATTTGCTTATTTGTCTCTATGACGGCAGAACCCTGTGAGCGGCTCAGGAGCCGATTTCATTGGCTCCTGGCCGTGTCTATCAATGTAAGCAACTCCCATTGCCTTACATTGAAAGACAGGGTCAGGAGCCATTGAAAGCGGCTCCTGACCGGCTCACGGGAACTCTGCCGTCATAGAGATGGCAGCGTGGGTGGCCCAGGTTCCCGGCGTGCGACGGCGATGGCAGTTATGTGCGCCGATTTGTCGGTATCCGTCGGGATTCCGCCGTTTCTGTACCAGCTGGTCCTTAAGTGGGCAGAGACTGCTGGTACTTAAGTGGTTAAACTTGTCCCTGTAGTTACCAATTCTGTATTTTGTACCAGTGTCTATATTTGATGTATATCATTGTCTGTATTGTTGTGTTCCCCTTGTTTGATTTTCTTGCTTTGTACAGCACCAAGGAATATAATATTAATCATATTACAGATGTGTACAATGTGAAATATACAGTATATGATAAATCAGACAAGTATAACATAAGCTATATCAAATGTGAATAAAGTGAAACATATGAGAGGAGTATAAAATGAAATATATGAGATGAGTAAAAAGTGAAATATATGAGATGAATATAAAATAAAATACATCAGATGCGTATATAGTGAAATATATTCCTAAATTTGTATAGCGCTGTTCTCCTGTCGGACTCAAATTGCTTGCGAAGCAGCCATTAGAGCGCACTCAGTAGGCTGTAGCTGTGTTAGGGAGTCTTGCCCAAGAAACTCCTTACTGAATAGGTGCAGCTTACTGAACAGGAAGAGCCGGGATTTGAACTCAGGTCTCCTGTGTTAAAGGCAGAGCCCTTAAAAATATATACGATGAATATACAGTAATATAGAGCAATATCAACAAATCCCTGCAGGCCATGGAATAGCTGGGAGTTACTGGACACTAGGAGACTGCCACTTCCCAGAGAGTCACCAAATAATAAAAAGACCAAGGCTCGACCAAACAGTGCTTATAGCATACAATTTTCAATTCTTTTTAGGCAGGATACACAGAGAAACTCCGGTATCTCTCTGTGTATTCTGCTTAAAAATAACGTAAATGATGATTTATATGCTATAAGTACTGTTTAGTTGATCCCTAGGCTTTTTGTTGTTTGGTATAACGTGAAATATATCAAATGAGCATAAACTAAATATTGATAGCACTCTTGCCTTGTGGTGCTGGGTCCTCGGTTCAATTCCCAGCAAGGGCACTATCTGCATGGAATTTGTATGTTCTCCCCGTGTCTGTGTGGGTTTCCTCCAGGCACTCTGGTTTCCTACCACATTCCAGAGATATACATTTATGTTAATTAGCTTCCTTTTAAAAATTGGTCATAGCTACAACGGACATATGACTATGGTAGGGATTAGATTGTGAGCCCCTCAAACGGATAGTTAGTGACAAGACTATATATTCTGCAAAGTGCTGCAGAAGATGTCAGCACTTTAATAATAATAAGCATGAGTAGAAACTGAAGTAAAATCAAATGAGAATAAAGTGAAAAATACAGGGTGGCACATGGAAGACCTGCCCAGTTGTCTCTATCCCTAAAATTTGTGTCCTCTTCAGCTTTATGGAAGCCTGTGTCACCTGCATTTGCTGCCCTATGGGTAATGCTCGCAGAATAAAAGAAAATATATCAGATGGGTATTGTAACGATCGGTGTCAGCACGCAGAGAGAATCTGATTATTGGTGATCTGCAGTATCACCAAGAATACAGATATATACCTGATTATTGATGATCTGCAGAATCCCCGATAATACAGATATATTGTTAACCTCTGGACACCTGGATAATGTGAGTGTTTGGTGTAACGGTAGTACTTTGAGTATAGCACAGGAAATTAGAGACAGTATGGGCAATACTGCTCTAGGGAAAAGGAAACCTTCCAGTAGCCTGAGGCTCCCCAAGGGGCGGAGTCAGGCTAGAAGAAAGAAGGTCCAGAGAGTGAGTGACAATCAAGATAAATGTCACTGAGTGATCTGGAGACTATCTCTTAATAGTAGAGATAGCTCTCGAGGCTGGGCAAGCCAGGTCGGCAACACACGGTCAGATAAGGTACATAGACAGAAGGCTGATACGGTATCCAAGGCTAGCAGGGTTTGGCAACAGAGTATCAGATATGCGAGGTACCGAATCAGAGATCAGAGGAGTAGTCAGGAAAGCAATAGGTCATAACAGATATCAAACAATGCCTAGTCTGGGTGTGAGGTCCTTGGTTTCCACACCCTGGAACTATCTGATGTATAACAGAATGGTAACACAAGTTCCCTAGTCTAGGTGTGAGGACCGTGGTCTCGACACCCTGGAACTAGTCTGATGTATAACAGATTGATAACACAAGTTCCCTAGTCTGGGTGTGAGGTCCGTGGTCTCTACACCCTGGAACTGGTCTAAGCATAAACAGATTGATAACACAGGTTCCCTAGTCTGGGTGTGAGGTCCGTGGTCTCTACACCCTGGAACTGGTCTAAGCATAAACAGATTGATAACACAGGTTCCCTAGTCTGGGTGTGAGGTCCGTGGTCTCTACACCCTGGAACTGGTCTAAGCATAAATAGAATACAATACAAGTAATCTGGCTCAGTGTGAATTCCCAGGTCCACCTGGTTCAAACACACTGCAGGATCTGACTAAGGTCTGAGTGCTTCCACGTAGTGTTTGCAACGGCAGACCACTAGTGACTGGCCAGCAGCAACTATATATAGTGTAGCGCTCTCTGGCGCCACCTCTAAGTGATGGACCAACAGAAACTTGCTCTGGCGTCAGCTGACCAACCTGGCCAGCTGGTCCCCTCTTGGCCGTCATAAAAGTTCTGCCTCTCAGCGCGCGCGCGCGTATTCCTAAACCTGTGTGAACTAACAGACTCAGCCACACCAGACGCACGCTGCTGCATGCAAACCGCCGCGCTGGACGCGGAACCAGCCGCCTCGCTGTCAGTCAATGCGCGGCTTTTCTGCGTTCTGCAATATTACCAGGCACACGCCTCCGCGTGCAAACCGCCGCATTGGACGCGGAATCAGCCGCCTTGCTGTCAGAACGCGCGGCGGCTTTTCCGCGTTTTCTCACAGGTATAAAGACAAATATATAAATGACAATAAAGTGAAATAAATAACACACTGACTGATTCTGTGATGAAATTGGCCCTATAGGCCCTAAAACATAAATTTTATTAAATACAATTTAAAATATAAATGCACGGAGGAACAACATACTATTTACAAAGAAGCACAGCTCAGCATGATAATAATTGGTCACCGCTTATTGAATAAGCAATATAGTCTACTTCATGCAAATACTGCACAATTTTTAATTGAAAGTACAAATTACATGCAAACCATTGCAGGGGAAAAAACACTGCAGAGGTTTGAATAGTTGCACATTACTATAGGACACACACCAACTCTACCACAGAGACGGTGATGATGTCAGGCAACTGTGGGTGCAAGGCACAATGGACTGATAACCATAGTTATCTGATCCAAACTACCAACATGTTTTAACCCAAAGGGGCTCCGTCAGGATAAATATCAAGGTGTTAGTGCATAATAGCTGTACTGAAAACAAGAAATTCATAAAAACACAGCATATCAGCTCAAATTGAACTGAAATATATGAGATAAGAATAAAATGAAATATCTCAGAAGAGTATAAAGTGAAATATGTCAGATGGGTATAGAGTAAACTATATCCAATGAGCATGAAGTGAAATATATCAGATTCACAATAAAGTAAAATATATATCAAATGAGTATGACGTTAAATATACTAGATGATAATAAAGTGCAATTAATGCAGATGATTATGAAGTGAAATATATCAGATGATCATAGTAGTATAAGAGCCAATAGACTGAAATTACTTTGAATATATTCTTTTAATAATATATTGTTTTCCAAAAATTTCCTATACTACTTTTGATAATATCCTATACTATATGAAAGAGGCAAGATTAAACAGCCAAGATTGTATGGTGTATGGCCAGCCTTACGGACACTGTCCTCTGTGCCAGGACCTCTCTGTCAAGACCGGTCAGTTTATTTTAAGATTTACTCCAGCTACCAAATAGAGATGGCCCAAACGGTTCGACCGCGAACCGATTCACGCGAACTTTGGTGGTTCGCGTTCGCAGTGAACCGCAAACTATATGCGAGTTCGACCCGCCCCCTATACTACATCATTAGGGTCAACTTTGACCCTCTACATCACAGTCAGCAGACACAGGGTAGCCAATCAGGCTACGCTCCCTCCTGGAGCCAACCCCCCCTTTAAAAGGCAGGCAGCGTCAGCCTTTTTACTCACTCGTGTGGCTGCAGTAATTAGAGAAGGGAGAGAACCTGCTGTAGACCTAGGGAAAGCTTAGTTAGGCTCTTGTGTTAGGCTTGTTAGCTTGCTCCTTACTGATACTTATTGCTAAAAAGCACCCTTCAACAGCTCTTTTGAGAGCTAATGTTGTTCTTGTGATCTATTTTTTTATTTTTGTGTGTGTCCCACAGACACTTGTGTTGCATATACAGCCCTGTCAGTCAGTCGTAGCTGGCCCTTGGCCCCTTGGTAATTCCTACTGTGCCACTACCAGGCCCAGCACATTCAGTGACTACCATTGTGTGTGACAGCTGCACATTTGTAATACCAATGACTGCATACCTACCTGTTCAGTGCACCTACCTACGTGAGTGCACGCAGTGTTATAATATATACCAGTCAAGGCACCTGTTCACGGTACCTGTGTGTGTGACAGCTGCACATTTGTAATACCAATGACTGCATACCTACCTGTTCAGTGCTCCTACCTACGTGAGTGCACGCAGTGTTATATTATATACCAGTCACTGCACCTGTTCACAGTACCTGTATGTGTGACAGCTGCACATTTGTAATACCAATGACTGCATACCTACCTGTTCAGTGCACCTACTTACGTGAGTGCACGCAGTGTTATATTATATACCAGTCACTGCACCTGTTCATGGTACCTGTGTGTGTGACAGCTGTACATTTGTAATACCAATGACTGCATACCTACCTGTTCAGTGCACCTACCTACGTGAGTGTACGCAGTGTTATATTATATACCAGTCACTGCACCTGTTCACAGTACCTGTGTGTGTGAGACAGCTGCACATTTGTAATACCAATCACTGCACACCTAGCTGTTCAGTGCACCTACCTACGTGAGCGCACGCAGCGTTATATACCACCAGTCAATGCACCTGTTCACTGTACCTGTGTGTGTGACAGCTGCACATTTGTAATACCAATCACTGCATACCTACCTGTTCAGTGCAACTACCTACATGAGCGCACGCAGTGTTATATTATATACCAGTCACTGCACCGGTTCACGGTACCTGTGTGTGTGACAGCTGCACATTTGTAATATTAGTCATTGCATAATTGTACACAGTACCTGTGTGACCGCAAGCTGTGTAATATACCAGTCTGTGCATACCTGTTAACTGCACCTGTGTGACAGCTGCACATTGTATTGTAATACCAGTCACTGCATACCATTTACTGCACCTGTGTGACTGCACAATGTATTAGTCAAGTCAGTGGATATCTTTCACTTCATTCCCGCAGATATGGACAAAAAAACAGGCAGAGCCAGAGGCAGACCACCCGGCAGGTCTGTTCAAGGTCATGCTGACGTGATTTCGTGCGGCCCTGGACCAAAGTACAGTGCTCAGAAGAAGGCACGTCCCATCAACTCCCAAGATTGTCAGGACGTGGTTGACTATTTAACACAGCCACCAGCACTACTAGAAGCACCACATCCGCTGCATTTGACACTTCGCAGGAGTTATTTGGTGGGGAATTCACTGATTCACAGCCATTATAGTCACAACAAGATAAAGCAAGTTACACCACCTCATATGTCTGAGTTAGGCGACACTATGGACGTAACGTGTGAGGAGGAGGAGGATGAAGTACCTGCTGTTGATGCAGTTTATGAGGTGACTGAGGCAAGCAAAGCTGGGGAGGATGATTATGATGATACAGATGCCATGTGGGTGTTAACAACTAAAACAAAATGAGCCCCAACAAGGCTGTCCAGTCAATTCCACTGACAGCTTACCTAGATAAAGGTATAAATATTACAATTCAGGACTAGGGTCACCGACCCAATAGAAGTATAATTAAATAATCAAAAGAAAAAGTAGTCCCTCTTCTACATCAAGTAGGTATAACATGACTCAGAACCACAGCAGTACTCAAAATTATATCACTTTATTAAACATCAGTCATATTAAAAACAATTAAAACCAAAAAAGGGGCCCCCTGGCCTCTTGCCATCCACAATTCTCTCCATTATAAATAAATATGATAAATAGTCATAGAATCCACTGCATTGGCATGTTTCCCAGAGACCATCAGTTAATTGATCCAAACAAATGTGTATCCCACCATCAGGGTCAAACAATCATCATAATAAAGGTTGGGTACTGGATCAATATTGCTGGTATCAATGGGAATCTGATTAATAAAAAACTGGTATGAATAGGTGACAAACAATTAAAAATTTGCAATAAAAATATAAGGTGCTAGTGCTTATATAAGGTGAAAACAAGGTATCCACATATAGATGCTAGTATGTGGTATTGGGAATGAGTGATAGTCAGAAAAAGACCATAAAACACATTAGCCTGTGCTGAATAATAGAGAATAGAAAAGCCAGGGCATGGTGAAAAATGAAAAAAGGAACCACGTGAAAGGATCAAGCCAGCAAAGTTCTGTGTAATCAGTTCATCAATAATTTGCCAAGCAGAGCTTACCCAGGTAAGAGGAGAAGGATGGGGCCGTGGGGATCCGGATCCGACCGGTTGCGCCGAAGCTACCTCAGGGATATTGATTTCCTGCCTCATTGTTGCTTAAATACTCTAAAGTGATAGGAGACGCGGCCGCGTCATCGGCGTGACCTGGCGCGCCGTCGCCATAGCGACCGCGCTGCCGTGTCCGCCCCTCAAGCTACGGAAAGCTACTGGGTTCTGAATAGATGAAAAGGCACATTGGAGTATATGGAATGGTCTCTCTAGAGACCTCTTGTGGAGAGATAGAGATGAATCATAGTAAAAGGAGGTAAACCTCTGCGAGTGAGCACCAGAGACATCTAGTGGTTATTCAAAGAAATACATCATGTCATAAATACTAGTAAGAAGATAGGCAAATAAAATGCCAATATATCAAGACTGAAATAGTTGGAGAATATAGAATATAGTGGTTACATCAATAGTATTAAATAAAAATTTCTGGTCAGAAATATCAACACTGTTCACAAAGATAAATGAAGAAGGCCCACATGAAGGAAAATATACATCTGCGGAAAAACAAAAAAGAGTTCTCATAAAGTTTTCCCCACTATCACATCCCAGCAGAAGAAAGTATGGAAAATGATGCAAAATTTCTCATTCTTCTTTATCCCGCCTCCGGGTCCAATGAAGGGGACCTTGTTCCAGAACTAGCTGTCTGTGTCACCAGAAGGCATTGCCAGTTTTTCTGCTTCCTCTTCAAATGTCTCTAAGGTTGAGCAATTCCGTCTCAGCCTCAAAAACTGTCCCACCGGTATACTTCTTCTTGTTGAGGGTGTGTGGTATGAGGAAAAATGTAGCAAGCTGTTTACAGCGGTGGTTTTTCTGTATAATGTTGTGTCCAAATGGCCATCTTTATCCTTGGTGATACATAAATCCAAAAAGTTGACTGTCGTAAGAGAGATGTCAGATGTTAGAAAAATGTTTAAATCATTTGTATTCAACAAATTCAAAAACTCTTGAAGATCCTCCTGTGAACTCTGCCATAGTATGAGGATGTCGTCTATGAAACGATGCCACCCCGCAATGGCGGGGTGGAATCGTTCCAGAGACGACACCCACACACACTCCCTCTCCCACCAACCTAAAAATAGATTGGCCACTGACGGGGCACATTTGGCACCCATGGCCACGCCCCTTATTTGCAAGTAGTAGGTATTGTCAAACAGAAAAATTTTTTGTGTTTCAGCACAAATTCAAGTAGTTGTAATAACCAAAGATTCTTCCTCCTATTATCTGTTGTTTCCATATCAAGGAAGTATTTCACAGCCTGTATTGCATGTTCATGTGAAATATTTGAATATAAGCTTTCCACATCGCAGGTGGCTAAGATTTCATTAGGACCTAATTGGACATCCTGTATTTTCGTCAGAATGTCCATAGAGTCACGGACATATGAGTCCAAGGAGACAACGTGGGGCTGAAGGAAGAAGTCTAAAAAAGAACAACACTTTTCACTAAGACTTCCAATGCCCGAAACGATTGGTCGACCCGGCGGTTTTTGTTTATTTTTATGAATTTTTGGAAGTACGTAAAATGTCGGTGTTACTGGTGTTTCTACCCACAGATATTTGTACTCCCTCTTGGTAATAAAGCATTCATGTATACCCTCTTCCAAGAGGGCCTTAAGCTCCCTCTGGAAACGTTCCGTGGGATTACCCGATAGCTTCTTATAAAACTTTTTGTTGTTTAGCTGTTTATAGACCTCCTGCTCATATTGTTCCCGTGGCCAGACCACCACGTTGCCTCCTTTATCCGCTTCTCTAATAATAATATCAGGTCTCTTGGAGAGATTCGCCAAGGCTTGCCGTTCCTGCTGTGTAAGATTGTCATATCCTCTTCCTCTACTATTTGTGATCTGCTGGATATCAGAAGAGACTAAATCAAAAAACACCTGAACTTGCGGACAGGTGTTGAAGGATGGTAGGTATTTTGATGTTGGTCTGAAGTTGGTATTATTACTTACTCCACTTTGTGTGTTCTGCTCATCCAAAAGCGAGACAAGATCCATAAAGATATCTTTGTCCTGTTCATCCAAGCCCAATTCACCAAGGGGAGGGACCAAGTCATCAGTGGTGTTATACATTTTCTTAAGCATCAACCTCCTACAAAAAAAGTAAAGATCCTTAATGGTCTCAAAAGGATCAAATCTATTAGTGGGTGAGAAGGTCAAGCCTCTTTTTAACAAATTTTCCTCCACCCTGGTAAGTTGAACCTCAGATAAATTGACAATTGAAAGTACCTGATCATTTGTCTGTCCGGAGTCATCAGTATTGGCTTTGTGCTTTTTCCCAATTTGCCTCAGTTCCTCCAGCCTTCCTAGGTGATTAATCGCGCTGCTTTCAAAGTCAGACTCATTGTGGTCGCTTGAATCTGAGATATAATCTCTTGGTTGTCTCCCTGCCCCACCTAATCCTGATGGTCCTTGTGGATTTTGTATGGGCTTTTTTGGTTTCCGTTTAGGTTTATGGGGAGGTTTTGGGAAGTTCTGTCCTCTTCTGTTATTCTTATGTCTCCAGAGATATGCTTTGGACTCAGCATAGTCCCGTCTATCCCTCAGGAGTTTCTTTTTCTTCATATCAATCACCTCTGTTTCTATATGTTTAATGTCACTCTTTAGTCGTTCTAAGAACGGTTCCACCAAAGTCTTCTTGTCATACTTTGATATTTGTTGTAACAGATCCAAACTCTTAAATTTTAGCTTTGTTAAAAGTTCTCTATCTAAATTAATCAACATTTGTACTATGATTCTTGCACATTTGTTAAGCCCAATCTCCCATATCTCTTTATGTTTATCTTCCAATTGCCACGAAGGGAAAATCTGGACTCTGATGCCCCTAGGGTATATGCCTTCCCTGTCATAACGTTCCAGGCTATTTATATTCCACCATACTTTGACATAGTGGGTATGTGTATCCTTTATCTGGCCACATAGGGTAATGAAGTCCTCAGGCAGACTCTCGCCCCCTACTGCCTCCTCTCTCTGGAACACCTCCTCCAATTTTGCATTCCAGTTTTGCTCCAATGTGTCTATGAAGTTATATGCCATAATGGCAGCTATGAAGTAAATCAGGCTCTGAAACGAGACAAAAGACAGCCTCAATATGCACATGTTAACAACTAAAACAAAATGAGCCCCAACAAGGCTGTCCAGTCAATTCCACTGACAGCTTACCTAGATAAAGGTATAAATATTACAATTCAGGACTAGGGTCACCGACCCAATAGAAGTATAATTAAATAATCAAAAGAAAAAGTAGTCCCTCTTCTACATCAAGTAGGTATAACATGACTCAGAACCACAGCAGTACTCAAAATTATATCACTTTATTAAACATCAGTCATATTAAAAACAATTAAAACCAAAAAAGGGGCCCCCTGGCCTCTTGCCATCCACAATTCTCTCCATTATAAATAAATATGATAAATAGTCATAGAATCCACTGCATTGGCATGTTTCCCAGAGACCATCAGTTAATTGATCCAAACAAATGTGTATCCCACCATCAGGGTCAAACAATCATCATAATAAAGGTTGGGTACTGGATCAATATTGCTGGTATCAATGGGAATCTGATTAATAAAAAACTGGTATGAATAGGTGACAAACAATTAAAAATTTGCAATAAAAATATAAGGTGCTAGTGCTTATATAAGGTGAAAACAAGGTATCCACATATAGATGCTAGTATGTGGTATTGGGAATGAGTGATAGTCAGAAAAAGACCATAAAACACATTAGCCTGTGCTGAATAATAGAGAATAGAAAAGCCAGGGCATGGTGAAAAATGAAAAAAGGAACCACGTGAAAGGATCAAGCCAGCAAAGTTCTGTGTAATCAGTTCATCAATAATTTGCCAAGCAGAGCTTACCCAGGTAAGAGGAGAAGGATGGGGCCGTGGGGATCCGGATCCGACCGGTTGCGCCGAAGCTACCTCAGGGATATTGATTTCCTGCCTCATTGTTGCTTAAATACTCTAAAGTGATAGGAGACGCGGCCGCGTCATCGGCGTGACCTGGCGCGCCGTCGCCATAGCGACCGCGCTGCCGTGTCCGCCCCTCAAGCTACGGAAAGCTACTGGGTTCTGAATAGATGAAAAGGCACATTGGAGTATATGGAATGGTCTCTCTAGAGACCTCTTGTGGAGAGATAGAGATGAATCATAGTAAAAGGAGGTAAACCTCTGCGAGTGAGCACCAGAGACATCTAGTGGTTATTCAAAGAAATACATCATGTCATAAATACTAGTAAGAAGATAGGCAAATAAAATGCCAATATATCAAGACTGAAATAGTTGGAGAATATAGAATATAGTGGTTACATCAATAGTATTAAATAAAAATTTCTGGTCAGAAATATCAACACTGTTCACAAAGATAAATGAAGAAGGCCCACATGAAGGAAAATATACATCTGCGGAAAAACAAAAAAGAGTTCTCATAAAGTTTTCCCCACTATCACATCCCAGCAGAAGAAAGTATGGAAAATGATGCAAAATTTCTCATTCTTCTTTATCCCGCCTCCGGGTCCAATGAAGGGGACCTTGTTCCAGAACTAGCTGTCTGTGTCACCAGAAGGCATTGCCAGTTTTTCTGCTTCCTCTTCAAATGTCTCTAAGGTTGAGCAATTCCGTCTCAGCCTCAAAAACTGTCCCACCGGTATACTTCTTCTTGTTGAGGGTGTGTGGTATGAGGAAAAATGTAGCAAGCTGTTTACAGCGGTGGTTTTTCTGTATAATGTTGTGTCCAAATGGCCATCTTTATCCTTGGTGATACATAAATCCAAAAAGTTGACTGTCGTAAGAGAGATGTCAGATGTTAGAAAAATGTTTAAATCATTTGTATTCAACAAATTCAAAAACTCTTGAAGATCCTCCTGTGAACTCTGCCATAGTATGAGGATGTCGTCTATGAAACGATGCCACCCCGCAATGGCGGGGTGGAATCGTTCCAGAGACGACACCCACACACACTCCCTCTCCCACCAACCTAAAAATAGATTGGCCACTGACGGGGCACATTTGGCACCCATGGCCACGCCCCTTATTTGCAAGTAGTAGGTATTGTCAAACAGAAAAAAATTGTGTTTCAGCACAAATTCAAGTAGTTGTAATAACCAAAGATTCTTCCTCCTATTATCTGTTGTTTCCATATCAAGGAAGTATTTCACAGCCTGTATTGCATGTTCATGTGAAATATTTGAATATAAGCTTTCCACATCGCAGGTGGCTAAGATTTCATTAGGACCTAATTGGACATCCTGTATTTTCGTCAGAATGTCCATAGAGTCACGGACATATGAGTCCAAGGAGACAACGTGGGGCTGAAGGAAGAAGTCTAAAAAAGAACAACACTTTTCACTAAGACTTCCAATGCCCGAAACGATTGGTCGACCCGGCGGTTTTTGTTTATTTTTATGAATTTTTGGAAGTACGTAAAATGTCGGTGTTACTGGTGTTTCTACCCACAGATATTTGTACTCCCTCTTGGTAATAAAGCATTCATGTATACCCTCTTCCAAGAGGGCCTTAAGCTCCCTCTGGAAACGTTCCGTGGGATTACCCGATAGCTTCTTATAAAACTTTTTGTTGTTTAGCTGTTTATAGACCTCCTGCTCATATTGTTCCCGTGGCCAGACCACCACGTTGCCTCCTTTATCCGCTTCTCTAATAACAATATCAGGTCTCTTGGAGAGATTCGCCAAGGCTTGCCGTTCCTGCTGTGTAAGATTGTCATATCCTCTTCCTCTACTATTTGTGATCTGCTGGATATCAGAAGAGACTAAATCAAAAAACACCTGAACTTGCGGACAGGTGTTGAAGGATGGTAGGTATTTTGATGTTGGTCTGAAGTTGGTATTATTACTTACTCCACTTTGTGTGTTCTGCTCATCCAAAAGCGAGACAAGATCCATAAAGATATCTTTGTCCTGTTCATCCAAGCCCAATTCACCAAGGGGAGGGACCAAGTCATCAGTGGTGTTATACATTTTCTTAAGCATCAACCTCCTACAAAAAAAGTAAAGATCCTTAATGGTCTCAAAAGGATCAAATCTATTAGTGGGTGAGAAGGTCAAGCCTCTTTTTAACAAATTTTCCTCCACCCTGGTAAGTTGAACCTCAGATAAATTGACAATTGAAAGTACCTGATCATTTGTCTGTCCGGAGTCATCAGTATTGGCTTTGTGCTTTTTCCCAATTTGCCTCAGTTCCTCCAGCCTTCCTAGGTGATTAATCGCGCTGCTTTCAAAGTCAGACTCATTGTGGTCGCTTGAATCTGAGATATAATCTCTTGGTTGTCTCCCTGCCCCACCTAATCCTGATGGTCCTTGTGGATTTTGTATGGGCTTTTTTGGTTTCCGTTTAGGTTTATGGGGAGGTTTTGGGAAGTTCTGTCCTCTTCTGTTATTCTTATGTCTCCAGAGATATGCTTTGGACTCAGCATAGTCCCGTCTATCCCTCAGGAGTTTCTTTTTCTTCATATCAATCACCTCTGTTTCTATATGTTTAATGTCACTCTTTAGTCGTTCTAAGAACGGTTCCACCAAAGTCTTCTTGTCATACTTTGATATTTGTTGTAACAGATCCAAACTCTTAAATTTTAGCTTTGTTAAAAGTTCTCTATCTAAATTAATCAACATTTGTACTATGATTCTTGCACATTTGTTAAGCCCAATCTCCCATATCTCTTTATGTTTATCTTCCAATTGCCACGAAGGGAAAATCTGGACTCTGATGCCCCTAGGGTATATGCCTTCCCTGTCATAACGTTCCAGGCTATTTATATTCCACCATACTTTGACATAGTGGGTATGTGTATCCTTTATCTGGCCACATAGGGTAATGAAGTCCTCAGGCAGACTCTCGCCCCCTACTGCCTCCTCTCTCTGGAACACCTCCTCCAATTTTGCATTCCAGTTTTGCTCCAATGTGTCTATGAAGTTATATGCCATAATGGCAGCTATGAAGTAAATCAGGCTCTGAAACGAGACAAAAGACAGCCTCAATATGCACATGTTAACAACTAAAACAAAATGAGCCCCAACAAGGCTGTCCAGTCAATTCCACTGACAGCTTACCTAGATAAAGGTATAAATATTACAATTCAGGACTAGGGTCACCGACCCAATAGAAGTATAATTAAATAATCAAAAGAAAAAGTAGTCCCTCTTCTACATTAAGTAGGTATAACATGACTCAGAACCACAGCAGTACTCAAAATTATATCACTTTATTAAACATCAGTCATATTAAAAACAATTAAAACCAAAAAAGGGGCCCCCTGGCCTCTTGCCATCCACAATTCTCTCCATTATAAATAAATATGATAAATAGTCATAGAATCCACTGCATTGGCATGTTTCCCAGAGACCATCAGTTAATTGATCCAAACAAATGTGTATCCCACCATCAGGGTCAAACAATCATCATAATAAAGGTTGGGTACTGGATCAATATTGCTGGTATCAATGGGAATCTGATTAATAAAAAACTGGTATGAATAGGTGACAAACAATTAAAAATTTGCAATAAAAATATAAGGTGCTAGTGCTTATATAAGGTGAAAACAAGGTATCCACATATAGATGCTAGTATGTGGTATTGGGAATGAGTGATAGTCAGAAAAAGACCATAAAACACATTAGCCTGTGCTGAATAATAGAGAATAGAAAAGCCAGGGCATGGTGAAAAATGAAAAAAGGAACCACGTGAAAGGATCAAGCCAGCAAAGTTCTGTGTAATCAGTTCATCAATAATTTGCCAAGCAGAGCTTACCCAGGTAAGAGGAGAAGGATGGGGCCGTGGGGATCCGGATCCGACCGGTTGCGCCGAAGCTACCTCAGGGATATTGATTTCCTGCCTCATTGTTGCTTAAATACTCTAAAGTGATAGGAGACGCGGCCGCGTCATCGGCGTGACCTGGCGCGCCGTCGCCATAGCGACCGCGCTGCCGTGTCCGCCCCTCAAGCTACGGAAAGCTACTGGGTTCTGAATAGATGAAAAGGCACATTGGAGTATATGGAATGGTCTCTCTAGAGACCTCTTGTGGAGAGATAGAGATGAATCATAGTAAAAGGAGGTAAACCTCTGCGAGTGAGCACCAGAGACATCTAGTGGTTATTCAAAGAAATACATCATGTCATAAATACTAGTAAGAAGATAGGCAAATAAAATGCCAATATATCAAGACTGAAATAGTTGGAGAATATAGAATATAGTGGTTACATCAATAGTATTAAATAAAAATTTCTGGTCAGAAATATCAACACTGTTCACAAAGATAAATGAAGAAGGCCCACATGAAGGAAAATATACATCTGCGGAAAAACAAAAAAGAGTTCTCATAAAGTTTTCCCCACTATCACATCCCAGCAGAAGAAAGTATGGAAAATGATGCAAAATTTCTCATTCTTCTTTATCCCGCCTCCGGGTCCAATGAAGGGGACCTTGTTCCAGAACTAGCTGTCTGTGTCACCAGAAGGCATTGCCAGTTTTTCTGCTTCCTCTTCAAATGTCTCTAAGGTTGAGCAATTCCGTCTCAGCCTCAAAAACTGTCCCACCGGTATACTTCTTCTTGTTGAGGGTGTGTGGTATGAGGAAAAATGTAGCAAGCTGTTTACAGCGGTGGTTTTTCTGTATAATGTTGTGTCCAAATGGCCATCTTTATCCTTGGTGATACATAAATCCAAAAAGTTGACTGTCGTAAGAGAGATGTCAGATGTTAGAAAAATGTTTAAATCATTTGTATTCAACAAATTCAAAAACTCTTGAAGATCCTCCTGTGAACTCTGCCATAGTATGAGGATGTCGTCTATGAAACGATGCCACCCCGCAATGGCGGGGTGGAATCGTTCCAGAGACGACACCCACACACACTCCCTCTCCCACCAACCTAAAAATAGATTGGCCACTGACGGGGCACATTTGGCACCCATGGCCACGCCCCTTATTTGCAAGTAGTAGGTATTGTCAAACAGAAAAAAATTGTGTTTCAGCACAAATTCAAGTAGTTGTAATAACCAAAGATTCTTCCTCCTATTATCTGTTGTTTCCATATCAAGGAAGTATTTCACAGCCTGTATTGCATGTTCATGTGAAATATTTGAATATAAGCTTTCCACATCGCAGGTGGCTAAGATTTCATTAGGACCTAATTGGACATCCTGTATTTTCGTCAGAATGTCCATAGAGTCACGGACATATGAGTCCAAGGAGACAACGTGGGGCTGAAGGAAGAAGTCTAAAAAAGAACAACACTTTTCACTAAGACTTCCAATGCCCGAAACGATTGGTCGACCCGGCGGTTTTTGTTTATTTTTATGAATTTTTGGAAGTACGTAAAATGTCGGTGTTACTGGTGTTTCTACCCACAGATATTTGTACTCCCTCTTGGTAATAAAGCATTCATGTATACCCTCTTCCAAGAGGGCCTTAAGCTCCCTCTGGAAACGTTCCGTGGGATTACCCGATAGCTTCTTATAAAACTTTTTGTTGTTTAGCTGTTTATAGCTAAAGGGGCGCTTGAGTAGCTTGAGGGGCGGACACGGCAGCGCGGTCGCTATGGCGACGGCGCGCCAGGTCACGCCGATGACGCGGCCGCGTCTCCTATCACTTTAGAGTATTTAAGCAACAATGAGGCAGGAAATCAATATCCCTGAGGTAGCTTCGGCGCAACCGGTCGGATCCGGATCCCCACGGCCCCATCCTTCTCCTCTTACCTGGGTAAGCTCTGCTTGGCAAATTATTGATGAACTGATTACACAGAACTTTGCTGGCTTGATCCTTTCACGTGGTTCCTTTTTTCATTTTTCACCATGCCCTGGCTTTTCTATTCTCTATTATTCAGCACAGGCTAATGTGTTTTATGGTCTTTTTCTGACTATCACTCATTCCCAATACCACATACTAGCATCTATATGTGGATACCTTGTTTTCACCTTATATAAGCACTAGCACCTTATATTTTTATTGCAAATTTTTAATTGTTTGTCACCTATTCATACCAGTTTTTTATTAATCAGATTCCCATTGATACCAGCAATATTGATCCAGTACCCAACCTTTATTATGATGATTGTTTGACCCTGATGGTGGGATACACATTTGTTTGGATCAATTAACTGATGGTCTCTGGGAAACATGCCAATGCAGTGGATTCTATGACTATTTATCATATTTATTTATAATGGAGAGAATTGTGGATGGCAAGAGGCCAGGGGGCCCCTTTTTTGGTTTTAATTGTTTTTAATATGACTGATGTTTAATAAAGTGATATAATTTTGAGTACTGCTGTGGTTCTGAGTCATGTTATACCTACTTGATGTAGAAGAGGGACTACTTTTTCTTTTGATTATTTAATTATACTTCTATTGGGTCGGTGACCCTAGTCCTGAATTGTAATATTTATACCTTTATCTAGGTAAGCTGTCAGTGGAATTGACTGGACAGCCTTGTTGGGGCTCATTTTGTTTTAGTTGTTAACATGTGCATATTGAGGCTGTCTTTTGTCTCGTTTCAGAGCCTGATTTACTTCATAGCTGCCATTATGGCATATAACTTCATAGACACATTGGAGCAAAACTGGAATGCAAAATTGGAGGAGGTGTTCCAGAGAGAGGAGGCAGTAGGGGGCGAGAGTCTGCCTGAGGACTTCATTACCCTATGTGGCCAGATAAAGGATACACATACCCACTATGTCAAAGTATGGTGGAATATAAATAGCCTGGAACGTTATGACAGGGAAGGCATATACCCTAGGGGCATCAGAGTCCAGATTTTCCCTTCGTGGCAATTGGAAGATAAACATAAAGAGATATGGGAGATTGGGCTTAACAAATGTGCAAGAATCATAGTACAAATGTTGATTAATTTAGATAGAGAACTTTTAACAAAGCTAAAATTTAAGAGTTTGGATCTGTTACAACAAATATCAAAGTATGACTAGAAGACTTTGGTGGAACCGTTCTTAGAACGACTAAAGAGTGACATTAAACATATAGAAACAGAGGTGATTGATATGAAGAAAAAGAAACTCCTGAGGGATAGACGGGACTATGCTGAGTCCAAAGCATATCTCTGGAGACATAAGAATAACAGAAGAGGACAGAACTTCCCAAAACCTCCCCATAAACCTAAACGGAAACCAAAAAAGCCCATACAAAATCCACAAGGACCATCAGGATTAGGTGGGGCAGGGAGACAACCAAGAGATTATATCTCAGATTCAAGCGACCACAATGAGTCTGACTTTGAAAGCAGCGCGATTAATCACCTAGGAAGGCTGGAGGAACTGAGGCAAATTGGGAAAAAGCACAAAGCCAATACTGATGACTCCGGACAGACAAATGATCAGGTACTTTCAATTGTCAATTTATCTGAGGTTCAACTTACCAGGGTGGAGGAAAATTTGTTAAAAAGAGGCTTGACCTTCTCACCCACTAATAGATTTGATCCTTTTGAGACCATTAAGGATCTTTACTTTTTTTGTAGGAGGTTGATGCTTAAGAAAATGTATAACACCACTGATGACTTGGTCCCTCCCCTTGGTGAATTGGGCTTGGATGAACAGGACAAAGATATCTTTATGGATCTTGTCTCGCTTTTGGATGAGCAGAACACACAAAGTGGAGTAAGTAATAATACCAACTTCAGACCAACATCAAAATACCTACCATCCTTCAACACCTGTCCGCAAGTTCAGGTGTTTTTTGATTTAGTCTCTTCTGATATCCAGCAGATCACAAATAGTAGAGGAAGAGGATATGACAATCTTACACAGCAGGAACGGCAAGCCTTGGCGAATCTCTCCAAGAGACCTGATATTGTTATTAGAGAAGCGGATAAAGGAGGCAACGTGGTGGTCTGGCCACGGGAACAATATGAGCAGGAGGTCTATAAACAGCTAAACAACAAAAAGTTTTATAAGAAGCTATCGGGTAATCCCACGGAACGTTTCCAGAGGGAGCTTAAGGCCCTCTTGGAAGAGGGTATACATGAATGCTTTATTACCAAGAGGGAGTACAAATATCTGTGGGAAGAAACACCAGTAACACCGACATTTTACGTACTTCCAAAAATTCATAAAAATAAACAAAAACCGCCGGGTCGACCAATCGTTTCGGGCATTGGAAGTCTTAGTGAAAAGTGTTGTTCTTTTTTAGACTTCTTCCTTCAGCCCCACGTTGTCTCCTTGGACTCATATGTCCGTGACTCTATGGACATTCTGACGAAAATACAGGATGTCCAATTAGGTCCTAATGAAATCTTAGCCACCTGCGATGTGGAAAGCTTATATTCAAATATTTCACATGAACATGCAATACAGGCTGTGAAATACTTCCTTGATATGGAAACAACAGATAATAGGAGGAAGAATCTTTGGTTATTACAACTACTTGAATTTGTGCTGAAACACAATTTTTTTCTGTTTGACAATACCTACTACTTGCAAATAAGGGGCGTGGCCATGGGTGCCAAATGTGCCCCGTCAGTGGCCAATCTATTTTTAGGTTGGTGGGAGAGGGAGTGTGTGTGGGTGTCGTCTCTGGAACGATTCCACCCCGCCATTGCGGGGTGGCATCGTTTCATAGACGACATCCTCATACTATGGCAGAGTTCACAGGAGGATCTTCAAGAGTTTTTGAATTTGTTGAATACAAATGATTTAAACATTTTTCTAACATCTGACATCTCTCTTACGACAGTCAACTTTTTGGATTTATGTATCACCAAGGATAAAGATGGCCATTTGGACACAACATTATACAGAAAAACCACCGCTGTAAACAGCTTGCTACATTTTTCCTCATACCACACACCCTCAACAAAAAGAAGTATACCGGTGGGACAGTTTTTGAGGCTGAGACGGAATTGCTCAACCTTAGAGACATTTGAAGAGGAAGCAGAAAAACTGGCAATGCCTTCTGGTGACACAGACAGCTAGTTCTGGAACAAGGTCCCCTTCATTGGACCCGGAGGCGGGATAAAGAAGAATGAGAAATTTTGCATCATTTTCCATACTTTCTTCTGCTGGGATGTGATAGTGGGGAAAACTTTATGAGAACTCTTTTTTGTTTTTCCGCAGATGTATATTTTCCTTCATGTGGGCCTTCTTCATTTATCTTTGTGAACAGTGTTGATATTTCTGACCAGAAATTTTTATTTAATACTATTGATGTAACCACTATATTCTATATTCTCCAACTATTTCAGTCTTGATATATTGGCATTTTATTTGCCTATCTTCTTACTAGTATTTATGACATGATGTATTTCTTTGAATAACCACTAGATGTCTCTGGTGCTCACTCGCAGAGGTTTACCTCCTTTTACTATGATTCATCTCTATCTCTCCACAAGAGGTCTCTAGAGAGACCATTCCATATACTCCAATGTGCCTTTTCATCTATTCAGAACCCAGTAGCTTTCCGTAGCTTGAGGGGCGGACACGGCAGCGCGGTCGCTATGGCGACGGCGCGCCAGGTCACGCCGATGACGCGGCCGCGTCTCCTATCACTTTAGAGTATTTAAGCAACAATGAGGCAGGAAATCAATATCCCTGAGGTAGCTTCGGCGCAACCGGTCGGATCCGGATCCCCACGGCCCCATCCTTCTCCTCTTACCTGGGTAAGCTCTGCTTGGCAAATTATTGATGAACTGATTACACAGAACTTTGCTGGCTTGATCCTTTCACGTGGTTCCTTTTTTCATTTTTCACCATGCCCTGGCTTTTCTATTCTCTATTATTCAGCACAGGCTAATGTGTTTTATGGTCTTTTTCTGACTATCACTCATTCCCAATACCACATACTAGCATCTATATGTGGATACCTTGTTTTCACCTTATATAAGCACTAGCACCTTATATTTTTATTGCAAATTTTTAATTGTTTGTCACCTATTCATACCAGTTTTTTATTAATCAGATTCCCATTGATACCAGCAATATTGATCCAGTACCCAACCTTTATTATGATGATTGTTTGACCCTGATGGTGGGATACACATTTGTTTGGATCAATTAACTGATGGTCTCTGGGAAACATGCCAATGCAGTGGATTCTATGACTATTTATCATATTTATTTATAATGGAGAGAATTGTGGATGGCAAGAGGCCAGGGGGCCCCTTTTTTGGTTTTAATTGTTTTTAATATGACTGATGTTTAATAAAGTGATATAATTTTGAGTACTGCTGTGGTTCTGAGTCATGTTATACCTACTTGATGTAGAAGAGGGACTACTTTTTCTTTTGATTATTTAATTATACTTCTATTGGGTCGGTGACCCTAGTCCTGAATTGTAATATTTATACCTTTATCTAGGTAAGCTGTCAGTGGAATTGACTGGACAGCCTTGTTGGGGCTCATTTTGTTTTAGTTGTTAACATGTGCATATTGAGGCTGTCTTTTGTCTCGTTTCAGAGCCTGATTTACTTCATAGCTGCCATTATGGCATATAACTTCATAGACACATTGGAGCAAAACTGGAATGCAAAATTGGAGGAGGTGTTCCAGAGAGAGGAGGCAGTAGGGGGCGAGAGTCTGCCTGAGGACTTCATTACCCTATGTGGCCAGATAAAGGATACACATACCCACTATGTCAAAGTATGGTGGAATATAAATAGCCTGGAACGTTATGACAGGGAAGGCATATACCCTAGGGGCATCAGAGTCCAGATTTTCCCTTCGTGGCAATTGGAAGATAAACATAAAGAGATATGGGAGATTGGGCTTAACAAATGTGCAAGAATCATAGTACAAATGTTGATTAATTTAGATAGAGAACTTTTAACAAAGCTAAAATTTAAGAGTTTGGATCTGTTACAACAAATATCAAAGTATGACAAGAAGACTTTGGTGGAACCGTTCTTAGAACGACTAAAGAGTGACATTAAACATATAGAAACAGAGGTGATTGATATGAAGAAAAAGAAACTCCTGAGGGATAGACGGGACTATGCTGAGTCCAAAGCATATCTCTGGAGACATAAGAATAACAGAAGAGGACAGAACTTCCCAAAACCTCCCCATAAACCTAAACGGAAACCAAAAAAGCCCATACAAAATCCACAAGGACCATCAGGATTAGGTGGGGCAGGGAGACAACCAAGAGATTATATCTCAGATTCAAGCGACCACAATGAGTCTGACTTTGAAAGCAGCGCGATTAATCACCTAGGAAGGCTGGAGGAACTGAGGCAAATTGGGAAAAAGCACAAAGCCAATACTGATGACTCCGGACAGACAAATGATCAGGTACTTTCAATTGTCAATTTATCTGAGGTTCAACTTACCAGGGTGGAGGAAAATTTGTTAAAAAGAGGCTTGACCTTCTCACCCACTAATAGATTTGATCCTTTTGAGACCATTAAGGATCTTTACTTTTTTTGTAGGAGGTTGATGCTTAAGAAAATGTATAACACCACTGATGACTTGGTCCCTCCCCTTGGTGAATTGGGCTTGGATGAACAGGACAAAGATATCTTTATGGATCTTGTCTCGCTTTTGGATGAGCAGAACACACAAAGTGGAGTAAGTAATAATACCAACTTCAGACCAACATCAAAATACCTACCATCCTTCAACACCTGTCCGCAAGTTCAGGTGTTTTTTGATTTAGTCTCTTCTGATATCCAGCAGATCACAAATAGTAGAGGAAGAGGATATGACAATCTTACACAGCAGGAACGGCAAGCCTTGGCGAATCTCTCCAAGAGACCTGATATTGTTATTAGAGAAGCGGATAAAGGAGGCAACGTGGTGGTCTGGCCACGGGAACAATATGAGCAGGAGGTCTATAAACAGCTAAACAACAAAAAGTTTTATAAGAAGCTATCGGGTAATCCCACGGAACGTTTCCAGAGGGAGCTTAAGGCCCTCTTGGAAGAGGGTATACATGAATGCTTTATTACCAAGAGGGAGTACAAATATCTGTGGGTAGAAACACCAGTAACACCGACATTTTACGTACTTCCAAAAATTCATAAAAATAAACAAAAACCGCCGGGTCGACCAATCGTTTCGGGCATTGGAAGTCTTAGTGAAAAGTGTTGTTCTTTTTTAGACTTCTTCCTTCAGCCCCACGTTGTCTCCTTGGACTCATATGTCCGTGACTCTATGGACATTCTGACGAAAATACAGGATGTCCAATTAGGTCCTAATGAAATCTTAGCCACCTGCGATGTGGAAAGCTTATATTCAAATATTTCACATGAACATGCAATACAGGCTGTGAAATACTTCCTTGATATGGAAACAACAGATAATAGGAGGAAGAATCTTTGGTTATTACAACTACTTGAATTTGTGCTGAAACACAATTTTTTTCTGTTTGACAATACCTACTACTTGCAAATAAGGGGCGTGGCCATGGGTGCCAAATGTGCCCCGTCAGTGGCCAATCTATTTTTAGGTTGGTGGGAGAGGGAGTGTGTGTGGGTGTCGTCTCTGGAACGATTCCACCCCGCCATTGCGGGGTGGCATCGTTTCATAGACGACATCCTCATACTATGGCAGAGTTCACAGGAGGATCTTCAAGAGTTTTTGAATTTGTTAAATACAAATGATTTAAACATTTTTCTAACATCTGACATCTCTCTTACGACAGTCAACTTTTTGGATTTATGTATCACCAAGGATAAAGATGGCCATTTGGACACAACATTATACAGAAAAACCACCGCTGTAAACAGCTTGCTACATTTTTCCTCATACCACACACCCTCAACAAGAAGAAGTATACCGGTGGGACAGTTTTTGAGGCTGAGACGGAATTGCTCAACCTTAGAGACATTTGAAGAGGAAGCAGAAAAACTGGCAATGCCTTCTGGTGACACAGACAGCTAGTTCTGGAACAAGGTCCCCTTCATTGGACCCGGAGGCGGGATAAAGAAGAATGAGAAATTTTGCATCATTTTCCATACTTTCTTCTGCTGGGATGTGATAGTGGGGAAAACTTTATGAGAACTCTTTTTTGTTTTTCCGCAGATGTATATTTTCCTTCATGTGGGCCTTCTTCATTTATCTTTGTGAACAGTGTTGATATTTCTGACCAGAAATTTTTATTTAATACTATTGATGTAACCACTATATTCTATATTCTCCAACTATTTCAGTCTTGATATATTGGCATTTTATTTGCCTATCTTCTTACTAGTATTTATGACATGATGTATTTCTTTGAATAACCACTAGATGTCTCTGGTGCTCACTCGCAGAGGTTTACCTCCTTTTACTATGATTCATCTCTATCTCTCCACAAGAGGTCTCTAGAGAGACCATTCCATATACTCCAATGTGCCTTTTCATCTATTCAGAACCCAGTAGCTTTCCGTAGCTTGAGGGGCGGACACGGCAGCGCGGTCGCTATGGCGACGGCGCGCCAGGTCACGCCGATGACGCGGCCGCGTCTCCTATCACTTTAGAGTATTTAAGCAACAATGAGGCAGGAAATCAATATCCCTGAGGTAGCTTCGGCGCAACCGGTCGGATCCGGATCCCCACGGCCCCATCCTTCTCCTCTTACCTGGGTAAGCTCTGCTTGGCAAATTATTGATGAACTGATTACACAGAACTTTGCTGGCTTGATCCTTTCACGTGGTTCCTTTTTTCATTTTTCACCATGCCCTGGCTTTTCTATTCTCTATTATTCAGCACAGGCTAATGTGTTTTATGGTCTTTTTCTGACTATCACTCATTCCCAATACCACATACTAGCATCTATATGTGGATACCTTGTTTTCACCTTATATAAGCACTAGCACCTTATATTTTTATTGCAAATTTTTAATTGTTTGTCACCTATTCATACCAGTTTTTTATTAATCAGATTCCCATTGATACCAGCAATATTGATCCAGTACCCAACCTTTATTATGATGATTGTTTGACCCTGATGGTGGGATACACATTTGTTTGGATCAATTAACTGATGGTCTCTGGGAAACATGCCAATGCAGTGGATTCTATGACTATTTATCATATTTATTTATAATGGAGAGAATTGTGGATGGCAAGAGGCCAGGGGGCCCCTTTTTTGGTTTTAATTGTTTTTAATATGACTGATGTTTAATAAAGTGATATAATTTTGAGTACTGCTGTGGTTCTGAGTCATGTTATACCTACTTGATGTAGAAGAGGGACTACTTTTTCTTTTGATTATTTAACAGATGCCATGTGGGTTCACAATAGAGGAGATGAACAGGGGGACAGTTCAGAGGGGGAGTCAGAAAGGAGTAGGAGGAGACGAGTTGCTGAAAGAAGCAGGGGGAGCTCATCGTCAGAAACAGCTGGTGGCAGTGTTCGGCGCCATGTATCCCCACCTATGGACAGCCAGCCAACATGCACTTCAACGTCAGCTGCTGAGGCCACCATAGTGCCCACACCCCAGGGGGCTCAGCGGTTTGGAAATTTTTTAGTGTGTCTGCCGTAGATCAGAGCAATGCCACCTGTTATCTGTGCCTCCAAAAATTGAGCCGTGGAAAGGCCAACACCCACATAGGGACAAACTGCCTTACGAAGGCACATGCTGAAAAGGCACAAACTGCAATGGGAAGACCACCTGCGGAAAAGCAGCACACAAAAGAAAATCCACCCTCCTCCTCTTTCCCCTTCAGGTGCATCATCTTCAGCCGCTTTCTCCCTTGCACCTTCACAATCACAGCCACCCTCCTCCACTCTGCCTCTCACCTTGAGCGGCTCCTCTGCCCAGAGCAGCAGCCAGGTGTCTGTGAGGGAAATCTTTGAGCGGAAGAAGCCAATGTCTGCCAGTCTGCCGAAGACTAAGTCAGTCCCCACACACAGCATCTCTGCCTGCACGCTGTGTGACTGCCTGCCCCATGACTAAGTCACTCCCCACACAGCATCTCTGCCTGCAGGCCGCTTGACTGCCTTCTCTCCCACCACCAACAGGGTCCAGGACTCCAGGCGGATTCCTGAATTTTAAGGCCACTGCTAGCAGCGGCCGCTATAATAATTTTTCTGGTGCGTGTACATGCCTGCCTTATTTTTCTGGCTTCACTGCAGCTGCAACAACAACACGAAAGGCATGTACATGTGCCAATTCCCCTGCGTGATCATTACCTTGCCGCGGTCAAGGGGCTTGCGTATCACAATGAAGCAATGATCGCCGGCTACATGAGTGTCTAAGGGGGGGGGGGGGGGGGTCACACCCAAGATAATAAGGTTGTTGCTTTATTGTGGACAGACCAAATCCGATCAGCTGGACACTCAGTCACTGTTGTTCTGTCATTCAGCTACCTCAGCCCGACCATATGGGCTTGAAAACCACCATCAACTGCACTCTGACCATGGTGCGCACCAGTCCAGCACAGCCGTCACAACACAAACAGCTGTTTGCGATGCGTTACACAGTGAGTTTGGTCTGTCAGTGTGAAGCAGTACTCTAATTACTCTCCCTGCTTGATGTATACACATGTAAGATGTTTTAAAGCACTTTAGACCTCCAATTTAGCAATAAAATGTGATTTTTGCCCTTAAAACTCCCAGGGAGTTTTGGAGTCTATCCCACTCCGCCATGCCCCCCTCCAGGTGTTAGATCCCTTGAAACATCTTTTCCATCACTTTTGTGGCCAGCATAAATGTTTCTAGTTTTCAAAGTTTGCCTCCCCATTGAAGTCTATTGCGGTTCGCAAAAGTTCGCGCAAACCGAATTTTTGCGGAAGTTCGCGGTTCGCGAAACAAAAACCAGAGGTTCGAGCCATCTCTAGCCCCTTTAGGATCCAGAGGCTTCCCCCTCCCGAGGTAAGCACCCCATAGGGGCACTTTTTCACTACAGGGTCACTAAGTCCATCTAGCCAAAACGTACATTTTAGTATGTAATGGAACAAAGACTTTTTTCAGTTTTTATTGCTGTTTGCTTTCCTGATATTTCTCATTTCATATTCCAAGAGTTAGGGACAAACTTCTCCTCAGTGGATATGGCAATGAAAAACAATAGTTTTACATAGTGAGAAGAGATGAAGTGAATTGAATAAGAGACAGAAGGCCATATACAATTCACCTTTTCTCCTGAGTTTTCTCCTAGGTGATAATTTTTCATCTTTGTTTTAAAATAATTTGTTTTAAAATAACTTTTAGCACTTTGCATGAGAAAAAGTAACAAAAAGTAATTGGAAAAGTACTGTCAAAATTATTTTGAGTATTTGTTTGCTTGCTGGTGGTTCAAAAGGCATATTATTTACTAGTTGTGAAAATATCACCTAGAAGAAAAATCAGGTGAAAAAGTTAATTGCATATGGGCCCAGAGGAGTTTTCTCCAAGGTGCTAATTTCCAAAATTGTCATTAACCTCCCTGGTGGCAAGCCCGTGCTGAGCACGGGCTAAGCCGCCGCAGAGGATTGCTCAGGCCCTGGTGGGCCAATTTGCACAATTTTTGTTTTGTTGCACGCAGCTAGCACTTTGGTAGCTGCGTGCATAGCTCGATCGCCACCGCTCAACGCCGATTCGCCGCTACCCACTGCGTTAGAGGCCCCCCCCAGACCCATGTGCGCAGCCTGGCCAATCAGTGCCAGGAAGCGCTGAGTGGTGGATCGGAACTCCCTCTGATGTCACGACGTTGGTGACGTCATCCCAATCATCGCCATGGCGACGGGGGAAGCCAAACAGGAAATCCCGTTCTGAAGGGGATTTCCTGTTTGCTCTGATCGCTGGAGGCAATCGGAAGGGGTGGGGGGATGCTGCTGCACAGCGCCTATCATGTAGCTAGCTCTAGGCTACCTACATGATTTAAAAAAAAAATTAAAGTGCTGCGTTGCCCCCCTGGCGGTTTTAATAGACCGCCAGGGAGGTCAAAATGTTTTTTAACCCACCAGCCAGCAAAAAAATACTCAAAATACTTTTGGTTGTACTTTTTCACCAACATTTTGGTACTTTTTCCTTTGCAAAGTCCTGAAAAGTTATTCTAAATCAAATATGAAAAATGATCTCCTAGGAGAAAACCTAAGTGAAATTTTCAAACTTGTCAATAAAATGCCTGTTAAACAACCAGCAACCAAAAAAAAATAAATCGCAAAATAATTTTGATAGTACTTTGTTTTACAACTTTTTGGTACTTTTTCTATTGCAAAGTGCTAAAAAGTTATTATTATAAATTGAGGAGGAGACTCAGATGTAAAAGTGAATTGCATATGGGCCAAGGAGGCCATATGCAATTCACTTTTTCTCCTGGGTTTTCTCCTTGGAGATAATTTTTCATCTTCAATTTAAATTAACTTTTTAGCACTTTGCAATAGAAAAAGTACCAAAAAGTAGGTAAAAAGGTGCTGCCAACATTATTTTGAGCATTTTTTTGCTTGCTGGTGGTTTAAAAGGCATTTTATTTACAAATTGTGAAAATATCACCTACAGTGGCGTAGCAATAAGGGTTGCAGAGGTTGCAACCGCATCGGGGCCCCGTAGGACCCTCTCTCAACTGCAGTATTAGCTCTTTATTGGTCCTGTGCTGGTAATAATCACTTCTACAGATGCTTTGAATGGTAGTAATCATTAATTAGCTGTTCCCTGTCCCCTTCTTGCACCTCTGGCACTGTGGTTGTCCTTGGCAGGTTTTAGTAGGCCGTATTAATTGTTATGTATAGAGTGCTTGCAGGGCCCCATGTAAAACTTACACTGGGAGCCAGAGCTCCTTAGCTACTCCACTGATCACCTAGGAGAAAACTCAGCTGAAAAAGTGAATAGCATATGGGCCAGGGTTTCTAATCCATCCTATAAAGCAACTCTGTAGTGACAAAAAAATAGAAACAAATACTCTGATTTCTATAGAGCCTATCTGGTCCTCTCATGGTGCCCTGGTTACAGCCCTGTCCCCCGTTCGAATCTGCCATCTCTGGGAGCACTTGGGAGCACTCGCGTCCCCGAGTTCTTGCGAAGACAGGATGCTCCATACTGCACATGGGTAAGTACATGCTCGTGCATACATAGTACACAGCCGCTCGTCTCGCTTGTCCAGACACTTTTTGTGTCAGTCCCCCTTTTCTGGCAGGCCCACCTTATGTCCATGCTTAGCTCCACCTCATAAAGCCTGGATATTGATGCTTTGCCTGCCTCTAGCCGAAAAATCCGGTGCAAGCCACACCACCTGCCCATGAAGTAGGACAGCACTGCTCTATAGGATCTAGAGCCTTCTCTCTACATAGGTGAGTATGTGATTTTTTTTTTTCTTCTTGACTTCAGTATCCCTTTAAGAATGGTTAGATTCATTAGATATCAGTTTCTCTAGATTAGATAGAAAGAAGACGTAGATTGCGTGCAACAGCTTGAGATTACCAGTTACTGTGAACGGAAATAAATTATTTGCTCAATATTGTTGTTGGAAGACTAACAGCACAATGAAAAATGATTTGTCTTGAGAAGAAGATGACAAATGAACCCTGATTGTAAAGTTCCTTAAAAAGCTGCCATATGTCATGTCGCCAAAGCTCTTCTGAATTCTAGCCATGCTTGTGTCAGGAACAAGTCACAGTCTGTGTGAGGGATTAATATGACACCAGGCTGTGATCTGTAATCCCTCACTATTATATTATAATCTATTTACCCTGCATGTTAAGAGGCTTTTGGTTTACAACAACACAGAAAGTGTCATTTTATGTGTAACTCAGTGAAAGTTCTTGAGTGATTTTCTACAGCTGTCTCTTGAAGGTGGATTCATATATCCTTATCATTGTTATCATCTGCTACTTACAAAGTTATCTATAACATAAGAACAAATTAAATCTTCTGTTACACACATAAATTAAGGTTTGAGTTCATTGTATGGATTTATAGCCTGCGCTGCTCTCTCCTGGTCAGAAATAGTGCCCCTTTTGGTCATTAGAATGCCCATACTCAAACAAAATACAATTCACAAAAGTGTATCCAACAAAAACATGTAACTCCAAAATATCTTTAAGAGATAACTTTTACTTGATTCTAAAATCCGCTATGGGGAGGACTAAACACGTGAGACATACATGTTACAAATATATAGATTTATAGGGGTCTATATAGGTCACATTGCATCCTTACAGGGATAACATGCTGCCTGGTCCTGGTATACATGTAGGTGAAGGATAAACCATCACTGCATTATGTGGCTGAATAACTACCGTATGTGATGGTTGTGCTCTCTGCACTTGCACTTTACTGTACCCCTGAAGAAGCCCCCATAGAGTGGTGAAACATGTTGCATGTGGTTGGGTTATTACACTTATTAGTGAGAGGTAAGGTCTTTTTGCATGTTTATTTATGGCTGGTACAATTTACGTTGTTACTTACACCGAGGCTTTTAGAGAATAAGTGTGTGTGTTTGTATTTGCTAAGATTTCTACTTATGCAAAAATTGTTCAGTACATTATTGTAATATTATCATTAAGCATCTGGTAGCTGTTGTTATCTTATTGATGTTTCCAGAATTCTTCAAACACATTGCTGGATCGAAAGGAATTATGGTAAGATGAGGTGGTGTTAAGGTGGCCATATACTGATCAAACTATGTCCGATTGATAATTTTTCTTTCCAATCAGAAAATGCTTTGTTGATGGAGATATGTTAAAAAAGGGGCTCTGCACAGTTTGGATTTCCGAGTAATTTTTTTTTTTGTCATTTTTTGCATTCTCTGATTGGCCAAATGCTTACGAGTTGTTTCTGCATTCTCTGATTGGTCCATTGATTTTGAGTTCTGTAATTGGACTAAAATTACCGAATTGCAGTATTTCTGCAGAAATCTGAGTTCCGTTTTCCGATTTCTGAGTTTCAACGGAAATTCTGAAATTTTAATTCCGCAAAATCCAAATGAGCATCCCCAGACCATTCACAAGGAAATAAATAAGAGAAAAGGGTAGTTATCTATCGCCTGGTATAGTCACTATGAATTTTTGTCCCGGTAGTCAGAAGGCATGTAGCGGAAGTGATTTTATTTTTGTTTTTGGTATAATGGAGCTATTTGAGAGCTGTGTAGGTGGATGTCTTGAAGCATTATCATATTTCTTTTTATTTTTTTAAATCCTGACATAAACTTGCAACATAACGCTCCTTTCATGTGTCCAGCGGGGAAATACTTCCTCATTAAAATCAGCAGGGGCTGAGGAACAACTTTTTGGCTGGTTGGACAATAGTCTACAAAACTCCTGACCCCAGCATTACACGGGTCGTTAATTTACTTTGAATCTAAACTGAAAATATCCTTTAAAGGAGATTTATGTGTTAATGTGTGGCTCTAAAAAATATACACATCATGCTTTTCTCAAAGCCCCAGAGCTGCAGCCACTAGGGCATGCTCTATAGGTATTAGCAGTGTCAGGGAGTCTTGCCCAAGGCCTCCTACTGAATGGGTGCTGGTCAAAGTGTTCTGGATTAAGTGAGCATTGAATCTGAACCTTGAATAAAGACTGGGGGTTTAGTCCGGCTCTGATGGGCAGATTATTGGTATTTGGCTGGAGTTGGGGGTAGGCTACACAATGCTACCTGAGGTGGGAAGGCTGAGGGTCCCAAGGCTGTGGTGCATGGGATGGGGTGCAGGGGAGGCTGCATGGCACTGGCTGACGTAGGGGAAGTGAGCTTGAGCGGTGTTGCTGGGGGAGGGGGGATCTGCGCAATGCTCACTGAGGTGGGGAGGGAGGTTGAAGGTCCCAAGGCTGTGGTGCATGGGATGGGGTGAAGGGGAGGCTGCATGGCACTGGCTGACGTAGGGGAAGTGAGGCTAAACGCTGTTGCTGGGGGAGGGGGGATCTGCGCAATGCTCACTGAGGTGGGGGGGTGACCCAACACACACATGCTAATGCCAAGGAGAGTGATGCTACTGCTTCTAATTGTAGGCAGGGTGCTCTTCTACTACAATTAACCTTCTTTGTCCAAAACTGCTCTACTACTACAATCACACGTGCTAATGGACAAATTAATGTTCATTTTAAGTGACATAATTACATTTTAGTCTGTAGGGTCCATACTCTCTCATGGCTCTCATGATACTTGAGTTTATACCCATAACAGTGACATGTACATACTCATCAGCCTCTGAGCTGACAGGTACACACAGTCATTCCTGCAGCAGTGACTGTCTGTCCTCCTACACAGCTGATACACTGATACCATCTACAGTCTAAGATAACATCATGTTTTTGTCTGATGTTCAGTTATAAAGTAACATACTTCACCTACAAAGCAGGTATCTGGCTTCCTACACGCGTAGGGCTAGAATGTTTGGACATGGGCGTAATAAGTGACATCATGACATAGACTTGCCTATTATAATTAGGAGAAGGAGAATTTGACCTGTCAAAATATTTACCCAATAACATTACTGGAGAGTATTCGCTCCTTAGGAGAGTTCAACTACTGCTTCAAAGGACACCTGAAGTGAGAGGGATATGGAGGCTGCCATATTTATTTTCTTTTAAACAATGACAGTTGCCTGGCTGTCCTGCGGATCTTATGCCTCTAATACGTTTAGACAGAGACCCTGAACAAGCATGCAGATCAGATGTTTCTGACTGGAGTCTGACTGGATTAGCTGCATGCTTGTTTCAGGTGTGGGATTCAGATACTACTGCAGCCAAAGAGATCAGCAGGGTGCCAGGCAACTGGTATTGTTTAAAAGGAAATAAATCAGGCAGCCTTCTAGCAATAAACATGTACCTGTTAAAAAAAAATATGTCAGCCTTCAAATGCCTCTCAGGTGTGCTTTAAAGTGAACCTTAAGCCTAAAAAAAAACGCAAGGAAGGCCGCAATAGCAGCATAGGGGGAGATATTGTGGCTGGGAACGCGAAGAATCACTCGCGTTCCCAGCCTGGCGGCCGGTGACGGCGAAACCGGAAGTAGCCACGGGCGGGGTCAGGAGGATCGGAGGGACACGGCGAGGGCACCGATCAGCTGCAGGGGGCTGAGGGAAGCCCCAGGTGAATAAAACTCATATTTTTTTTTAGGCTTAAATGTCACTTTAAGTTGACTTTGCAGTAGGTGACGTGCCTTCTGTTACCTGTTACTGAGATATTACAGAGACCTTTACTAGCTATGCTCCCTTCAGGCCCTTCAGCTGACAGGAAAACACCAAAGAACTTTCACACTGTGAATCCTATAATGTACAGAGAATGGCATAGCTCCCAACTGTCCCGCTTTTAGAGGGACAATCCCTCTTTGGGAACCTAATCCCTCTGTCCCTCTTTCTTCCTCATTTGTCCCTCTTTCAGGACTGATGTACAGATCTATGTAAATATATGTATCGGTGTCGGGAGGGTGGCAGACCATTGACCGCCTAACGCTTGAAGGCATCAAGTCTTGGGGCAGGGTTTTGTAGGGGATCGCACGCTCCGCTCCGTCATCAGATTACAAGCGGCAATCGCCGCTAGGAGACTGTTAGACAACAAAACCGCTGTCTATTTACATTGTACAGAGCAGCAATCTAATGCAGCGCTGTATTGGGGACAGCCGTGTCACTCGGCTGTCCCCTACAGAGGCTCAAGAGCGATCGGCTCTCATAGGCTGATGCCTTTGACAGCCAATCGCAGTCATTGTCTGGTGGGGGGAGGAGGGGGGAATAAAAAATAGGGAAATGTATAAAAATAAATAAACAGCAATCAGAGCCCACCAACAGAAAACTCTGTTAGTGGGCAGAAAAGGGGGGGGTCGGTTTGTGTGCTGCGAGGTATGGCTCTGCAGCAAGCTTTGAAAGCTGCAGAGCACTAAATTGTAAAAAATAGCCTGGACACTAAGGGGGTGTAAGCCTATGGTCCTGAACTGGTTAAATGACTCTAAAATGTATTCCCATCCTTTAAATTGATATCTTTCTTATTTTCAAATGTTTTGAAATTATAACATGAACGAAAATTAACCAGGATAGAAAGGACCAATGTGGTTTGAATTATAAAGCAACATATTTTTCTTATGAAATCTTCATGGTATGCGTGACTAGGGGGGTGTCAGAGGTGTGATTAGGGGTGTGACAGGGGTTAAGTGTCCCTTTTTCTTATCTCAATAAGTTGGGAGGTATGGGGAATGGTGATGTTATCTGACATTTGTAGGGTCACAAGTTAATCGGGTAAATAGGTTGGTAGTTAGGAGATAGGTTATTAGCACAGAAGTAAAACTCATAACTGAATGAGCATATTCTTTGTCCCATGCTGTAAGTGTAGATAGAGATGAGAAGGGGACAGAGAACAAAACCTTGTGGTACATCAAAAAACAGTATGTGTGGATAGGAGACTACACAAAAGAATGCTCTAGACATTTCTTCAGATCATGGTTGATTATCATGACATATGTAGTATACTAAATAGATTCTAACTAATATTTGTTTTTCTTTGTAAACTAACTGTACAGTTAATTGCACTTAAACGATATGTACAGTATACTGTGATTTTTGCCATAGACGCAGGGGTCTCAAACTCAATTTACCTGGGGGCCGCAGGAGGCAAAGTCAGGATGAGGCTGGGCCACAAAATGGGCGTGGTCATGACATCATGTGGGCGGGGCTAACTAATGTAGTTGCATAAAAAAATATGAAGTAAATGCACATCATGACAGACAGCGTTTCACCAGTAAATGCACATAAGAGACAGCTTTTCACCAGTTACTGCTCGTAATGACAGATAGCGTTACCCCAGTAAATGCATATAGGAGACATCGTTACCCCAGTAAATGCACATAAGAGACAGCTTTACCCAGTGGCGTAGCTATGGAGCTCGGGGCCCCGGTGCGAGTTTTACATTGGGCCCCCCAAGCACTCTATACGTAACACTTGATACGGCACAACAAAACCTGCTAAGGTCATCTACAGTATTAGAGGGTACAAAAATGGAATGGTGAGCAGTTTGTTAATGATAACTACAATTCAAAGCATCTATAGAAGTGATTATTACCACCACAGGACCAATAAACAGCATATACTCTGGTTTAGGAAGGGCTCCATGGGGCCCCTCTGGCTCAAGGGCCCCGATTGCTACGCCCCTGGCGTTACCAGTCCAGGGGAGTGCTCACTCAGAGTCAGGCAGGCCTGATGGTGGTTGGTGGTGGTGCCTGCTGCTGGTGCTGCTAGGCCACTCAGCACAGGAGGGCAAAAAAACAATTTGGAAGTTGGCTGGCTACAGGACAGGAGTCAGGAGGACACCTACCCACCGCACCCTGCACCCACCTTGTCTCGTTGGAGTTCCGACTTAAGTTCTGAGTCCTGCCTGCCTCTGCCTGGCTGTCTAGCTGAGCTTCCGGGGGGCTTCAATAGGGGCTAATGATGCGCCAGCCGGAGCTGAAGCCTGGGTAAGCCCCAGCGTGGAGCCGCCCCTGGCTGCAGAGCCCCCAATTCCCCCGGGGGGCAATCTGTCTGGCATTTCCTGGAAGGGGCAGAGCTTTCAGCTTCAGCTCTGCCCCTCCTGACGTCAATCGCGGCAGATCGCCGCCTCTGTCCACCCCTCTCACTCTTCCTTCACAGAGGGGCGGGCAGAGGCAGCGATCCGCCGCGATTGACGTCAGGAGGGGCAGAGCTGAAGCTGAAAGCTCTGCCCCTTCCAGGAAATGCAGGCGAATTGCCTGCTGGTGGAATTGTGGGCTCTGTAGCCCTCATTTTGCGGCGGGGACAGGCAGGTTAACTATGGGAGCACTGAAGCGAACAAAAGTAGTTTGCTTCAGTGTCTTGCCGGCACAGGCCGCAAATCAATGTAACGAGGGCCGCAAATGGCCCGGGGGCCGCCAGTTTGAGACCCCTGCCATAGAGTATACATTTATTGTTAAAATTTTGCATTTTTAAACTATATAACCTTATAATTTATATGTAATGCAATTGCACTACAAAAACTGATGTAGCTGTCAGTGTCACTTTACAGTGCACAACAAAGTGTGTCTCGAGTGATCTAAGTGGGTGATGATGAGTGTGATGCATACAGTCTCTTTTCTTCCATTTATATACATAAAGAGCACTATGTCCCGACTCCTGACTGTACTGGACAATATGACTGAAGACTTGGGTTGGACTAATCCACTGCAGAAGAAATATCAATTATTTAGTCAATGTACATTAAGTAGAAGGTGACATCATATCTCACCTACACAATGCTGACAGGGAGTGCTTTGTGGTGCTGTTGGGCAACAAGCGGATCTAATCATGACTTAGCATTCTTCATTAGCTACAGGTTGTGTTTTCTGCTTCCATTGCAAACATGGTTACAAACATAGCCTTAAAGGGAACAGATAGATCAATACAGAGAGGGATCGAGGGATAGATGAGTTAAGACAGATTAAGAGAAACATATCATGAGTTAAGGAGGAACTGTAGTGAATATAACATTATGAATAATATGTTTATTTTTTTACAATATTAATTTATAAATTATTCAGTGTTTGCCCGCTTTCCTGACCCCAATATACATTCTGTTATTTATCGCTGGTGTTGACATCTTTAGTCCCGTCTGAGAATTCTAAAGCCAGTAGAAAAACAATATCTGGCCTCCCACAGTTCTCAGGGGATGTAAATAATTGACCCTGGTTCGAATTTGAAAACATGCAAAAGATACCAAAAAAACCCCAATCACATTTTATTAAACACATCAGCATTACATGAGGATAAAATCCAAAGTACTTTACAAGGCAAAAATCATATGATAAATAATGTGTGTATCTAAAGATCATACTGCAGACACTCTGCCACAGGGCCGGGCCGAGGCAGAGGCGAGAGAGGCTCCAGCCTCGGGGCGCAATGTAGGAGGGGGCGCACAACTCACTCAGCTATCAGTCCCCTATTGTGTTTTAACCAGAGAGAAATAAAAAAAGGGGATGCATGGCAGTGACTGCAAGCCAGATAACTAGACATCCTCTTGTTTCCCCCCATTCCCTTTAGATTGTAAGCTCGCAAGGGCAGGGCTCTCTCCCCCTTTTGTGTCTAGGAAATCATTATACATTTTATTCATCATGTTACTTTTATCACTGTCATTACCACTTCTATATTTTGTATTCTGTATGCTGTATCATTTTTGTATTTTGTCACTAATTATGTATCTTGTATATTAGTGTACACCATTGTCTGTATTATGTACCCCATGTTTGTTTCTTACTTTGTACAGCGCCACGGAATATGTTGGCGCTTTATAAATCAATAATAATAATAATAAAGGTGTTGGGGGGTTGGGGGCCCTGGGGCACCTCTTAGTCTAATCGCAATCAGTGTGTGACGGCTGTGGGAGAGATGGGAGGGGTGCACTTTGATGTCTCAGCCTTGGGTGCTGGAGGACCTTGTCCCGGTCTGCTCCGCCACCAATCCCTGTTGGATAGGTTCCCAAATCTCACTACAATATTTATGGTAGGTTGGTACACAGATCTCACCACCGGATATGTACATATCCGTGCTGCATTATTTAGTCAATTTGCATCACCGAAAATTGAATATCAGTTTTGTGTAGAACAACCCTACGCAACCAAAATACAATCCAAAATTGTCTATTTGTTCACCACAGCCATATATTGTATAGTAATGACACTAAAAATAGGAATTTTACATACCGTACTTGTTACTTTATATTCCTATTTCATTCTCTAATATACTAGAAGTCTACATTTTGCTTCTACCTATTAAAATTCATGTGCATTTTCCGAATGTGCGAAAACGCATTTGCCTCCCAAGTAATGAAAGCCACTGCAGAATTGCACATGAAAAAAAAAATTGCATTTTCAGATTTGTGCTTTCACCTGCTTGCAAAAAAAACATACAGCTTGCAGCATAAATTCGCAAATTGCATACGATTCCCCATTATTATTATTATTATTGTTATAATTCAGTATTTATATATTGCCAACGTCTTCCGTAGTGCTGGACAGAGTATATTGTCTTGTCACTTAACTGTCCTTCAGAGGGGCTCACACTCTAATCCCTACCATAGTCATATCATAAGTCTATGTATCTTTCCCTGGAGCATCCATGTCAGCATACAATTGGGTTGGCTCCGCCCCCTCTGACCCTGATAGGACCCTATATCTATATAAGTTTTTTGCATGCAGACAGATGCTATTCTTTTTTCTGTCCTCTCTCCCCCATATCTATCATGATTTTTTTTTCCTATAGGTTATAACTTGTGAGGTTTGGTGCTGAATGTCCCACGCAGGTTTTATCCCTTTTCCTGCGTGAAGTCCCCACTCCCAGATATAACAGCTAAAAGAGTTTGCTGGGGGACCCATGTGGCCGGTGGGTATGCGTTCAACTAATGGTTGTTATGCAAAACTGTGTTTATAACTTCCCCGCACTGTGCACACTGTGAATACTGTGTGTCTCTATTGTTTGTTGTGAGTTGGTGGCCGGTGTTTAATTCGTATTACCTTCCGCAGCGGTACCAGGTGGTTTGTTTGTTTTTGTTTCCTTCTTTACATTTTTTCTGCTTAGGCTTATTTCTTGCGTCCTCCGGGAGCGCCGCCATCGCACTTCCGTCTTCTTGCTTTAACTGGAAGTGCGTCATGACTGCTCTTGCCGCTGGATTGGCTGAGCAGTTGTGGGTAGATCCAGCGGCGGCCATCTTGGGTGAGGGCAAATGACGTCCTTGCTAGTGATTGGCCGCAGGCACTATTTAAGCCCAGCAGGCAGAGCGCGTTTTGCTCTGATACATGCTGAATAATCGGAAGAGCAAGCTGGGCTGCGTGGGAGATACTTACTTTTGAATTAAGTAAGTTTTAGTGGTACTTCACTAACAAAAGCTTTTATTAACCTGTAGTTTATGGGTTACATAAACAATCTTTCTCCTTTTTTCTTTTCTATCTTTTGTGTTTTGTTTTAGGAGTGTGCACTGTGCCATTTCTTATCATGGGGAAATCTAAAAGCGGTCAATCTACTTCATATAGGTTTGCACCAAAAAAAAGTAGAATATGATTTACCTATTAAGCGTATTAATACGCATATGTTCCTTCAGATCTGACAGGCATGAAAGGCCGCGATTGAGAAGTCGGTCAAGATTCTCAAGACAAAGGAGGTCCCCGACAAGTCGAGACAAAGACAGAAGTTCAAATTATTACCAAGATGATCGCAGAATGTTGCCTCGATATCAGTCATACAGATCACGTTCACCTGTGATACATGTTCACCAAGATCATAACCAAACTGAAAGATCCAGTCAGCAGCCTGTATCTACAGAAGTCGCTAGAATGGAAGATTTTCTCGCAATAATCAAACAAGCTGTGAGAGATGAATTAGCCGCTCAAAGAGCACCTACAAGTGCAGTACAAGAAGCTTCGCAACCTGAGACAGAAGGCGAGGCTCCTCTGTTGGCGCAAACGAGAGATTCTCAGGATGAAGAAGATGATTATGAAGAAGACAATTATGAAAAATTTCCTCTAATTTTCAGTTTTCCTTAGTGGAACCGTTAATTCAAGCAGTCAAGAAAGCGATAGCTTGGGAAGATGCTACTGAAGAACAGAAACCAGTCAGAAAGTATTATCCACACTTGAAGAAAAAAGATATTTCTTTCCCATTCATGTTGGAATGTACAGTAATTATGGATGAATGACAACGACTGGATAAAAAGCCTTCCTTGCAAAACAGATGGACAAAGCTTTATCCAATACCAGAATCTGAGGGTTATTTCTTGCTGAATAGTCCTATTGATGATGCCTCAGTCTCTACGTTAGTCAAGCATCTCACATTACCACTTGAAGATTCGGTGGCATTTAAAGAAGGTTTAGATCGACGTATGGACAACGATCTGAAGAAGATTTACTTCACAGCAAGTGGGTCCTGCAGGTCAGCAATTACGTTGACTTCGATTTCGAAAGCTCAGAGAGTGTGGGCAAAAAATATAGAAGATTTGTTACAAAATGGTGGAAGTAAAGAAGAAATCTTAGCCAATGTTCAACATATCAAGATATCTTCTGATTTTGTAAGTGATTCAGCGATAGACACCATTAGAACATCAGCAAGATCAATGCTGTTTTCTGTTACCATGAGAAGAGCCTTGTGGCTAAAGCCATGGGCGGCGGACCAAAATTCAAAAACTATGTGGTGCAAGATTCCATATGATGGAAAAAATCTTTTTGGTCCAAAACTGGATGAAGCAATTAAAAGAATAACGGGGAGGAAAATCTACTCTAATTCCTCAGGAAAGAAGATTGCGAAAGCAAAGATACTTCCAGAAAGCTCAGACACAACAAAGAAACAGAGATGTTCGTTCATACAAACCAGGCAAAGAGTATCGCAGAAATTGGAGAGTTAATCAGTCTGCAAACTCTAAAGGCAATAAGTCAACACTATCGACTTCACAGGCGGTTATCGACAATTATACTGTCTGGCTCAAAGTAGTAGGGGGTCGATTGAGAACATATCTACAGCGCTGGAAACAAGATGTACAAGACAGTTGGGTGATCTCGACCATTCAAAACGGACACACGTGGATTTTCAAAACCAAACCTCAAGAACTATTTGTTTTTTCCAAGATACCAACCTCCTTAGAAAAGAAAATCGTATTGCTCAATTTTCAAAACGAACTGTTAACACAAAATGTGGTACAGGAGGTACCAATGGTCAAAAAATTTACGGGAGTATACTCTCCAATTTTTCTTGTTCCAAAAAAGTCGGGAGGTTGGAGGCCCGTTATCGACCTCAGGTCTCTAAACAGGACAATAGCAGTAGAAAAGTTCAAGATAGAATCGCTTCAAACAATAATTGCAGCCATTCAACCATGAGACTTTATGATTTCAATAGATTAACGCAACACGTTTTTTCATGTTCTGATAGACAAGAGTTATAAGAAATACCTAAGGTTCATGATAGAAGAGACTCACCTAAAGTTTGCAGCTCTCCCTTTTGGCCTGTCAACATTACCCCGAACGTTTTCAAAAGTATTACAAACGATAGTTGCTCTACTAAGAGAAAAGGGGTTGAGGATCTACAATTACCTAGACGACCTTCTCCTACTTGCACAGTCTCAAGAAATTCTGCTGGATCACAAACAAGTAGCAATAGAAACTTTAGAGTATTACGTATGGATGCTCAACTACGAAAAGAGCCAATTGTCACCAACCAAACACCTAGTGTAATTAGAAGGAATGTTCAATACGGTAGAAAATCAAGTCTCAATCCCACAGGACAAGACGTCTTGTCTCATAGACAGGATAAAATAACTCCAGCAATGCAGAATCTTGACAGCAAGACAGTGCCTTCATCTATTGGGACTACTGACATCAACTTTACCTTTAGTTAGTTGGAGTCGATGGCATATGAGACCGCTGCAGTTGGGTTTCCTTCACCAATGGAAGAAGGGAAATTATCATCAGACGATCAAGATGACTCCTCAAATGAGACTGTCGTTAAACTGGTGGCAGAATCATCAAGATTTGATGAACTGAACAACGCTATTGCCACAGACATGGAAAATAATCACAACAGACGCCAGACAGACAGGTTGGGGGGCAGTCTGCGAAGGTCGAGCAGCACAGGGTTCCTGGATACATCAAGTTTCACAAGTTTCCAATGTTATAGAGTTAAGAGCTGTATTTCTTGCTTTGAAAGCCTTCAAGTCACAAATAGTACAGACATCGGTTTGTATCCAATCAGACAACAAGACGGTAGTGGCTTACCTGCAAAGGCAGGGTGGAACCAGAAGTCCAACCTTGATGAGAATATTGACACCAATAATGATATGGGCGCAAGAGAATTTAATAGATTTCAAATCTTACTACATATCGGGAACTCAGAACGAAGTTGCAGATTTTCTGTCCAGGACAACAGTCAGCAATCTGGAGTGGTCTCTGAAGGACAAAGTATTCCAACACCTGGTGCAACAATGGGGAGTCCCAATGATAGACCTCTTTGCTACCAATTGCAACAAGAAAGTCGATAAGTTTTACTCCAGGTACTCGTGTCAGAACTCTGCAGGGGTGGATGTTCTACTACTACCTTGGCCGAACTTATGCCTTTCCTCCAGCCCCGATAATAGTGAGATTTCTGAGAAGGTTGAGGTTTGAGAATGTGGAAGTCATAACAGTCGCTCCATATTGGCTGAGACGGCCATGGTTCCCGTTACTATTACAAATGTCAGTAGCACCTCCAATCAAGATCAGTCCATGTTTGGATCTGCTGAGTCAGAGGAGCATCCTACATCCGAATTCCAAAGTCTTACACTCGTCGGCATGGAGGCTGAGAGGAGTCTTGCTCAACTAGGGTGTCCGGATAATGTGATTAAAACATTACAAAGTGCCAGAAAACAAATAACAAACAAGGTTTACATTAATATATGGAAGAAGTTTGTGGAATATTCAGCAAAAAACCAATTCGATCCTATGCAATCGGATGTTGATAGACTTCTACAATTTCTACAGGCAGGAGTAGATTTGGGATTAAGCTTGAGCTCTATAAAAGTTCAAGTCTCAGCAATATCAGCTTTTTCAAAAACGAAATGGGCAGATCATCTGTTGATTCAGCAATACTTCAGAGCGTTAATGAAACTTAGGCCTCCAAAAAGAACAATGTTTCCTAAGTGGAATCTATCTTTAGTATTAAGGTATCTAGAAGGTCATCCTTTTATACCGGTAAAAGACTGCTCATTACAACTACTCACTTACAAGCTTACTTTTTTGATAGCTATAGCTTCATCAAGTAGAGTTTTGGACATTCAATCTTTAGGTTTCAAAAATCTCTTTATTTGAAACAGCATAGTTAGTACATTACAGTACAAATTTGTTAACTTAGCAGTACATTAATGAACCTAAAAGACCAGGGGACCTAACAGGGTCCACTGGTTCAGTTAAGGGTAACATCAAACATTTCAGTTGCTTCAAAATTATAGTGAACGTTTTCAGAGTTCTTACATATAGACCAGATAGAACAGACACAGGTTATATACGTTGGCATATATGAGAAGGGCACTCCCAGATGATATATATCCGTCACACCCAACAGCAGTAATATCTTCTATAGCATTGGTATTGATTTTGGTTTTGTTACCATCACTGTTAGTATTGTCATTATTGTGGTAATGAGAGGCTTAGGCGTGGCAAGGGTAACCTATATAGCTACAGATAAGCATGAGAAAAGTAAGACAAGTGCCAGGGCTCCCGGGGTATATTATATTATTATGTATTATGGGGTCTCCTAAATGTAGCCCACGGTTCCCAGGTCTTTTCAAATATTTCTACCTTATCGGCAATTCTTGCATTGATGCGTTCGGAGATTATAGTTGAGTCAATGTTCTCTAGGACTTTTTGAAATGATAGCAGTCTAGAGCGCCAAGAGATCGCTATGTGTACTTTGGTCGCATTTGCAATGTGTTGTGTAAGTCGATGTTCAGCGTGTTGATTTGTCTCAGGTTTGTAGCCTAGGAGAAGGGTTCGGGCATCTTTGACAATAGGTTTCTTGAAGACTCTGGTAAGCAGGGTGTTTATTTTGGACCATAATCTGGAGGCTTTGGGGCAGGACCAGAAGATGTGATGTATTGTACCATCTGCTTCGCATCCCCGGAAGCATAATTTGGGTAAAGTAGGGTCCATTTGATGCAGTCTAATTGGAGTATAATAGGTTCTGTGGAGGATTCTAAGGGAGACTTCGATATGGGTGCTATATAAGCTCTCCTTAGCTAAAGTAGTAAAGGAGTCTATCCAGTCCTCCATATCCAGATTAAAATCAAGGTCTTGTTCCCACTTAGCAGCAAAAGAAGGCTTATCTTCCTCCGGAGGTTGATTCTGCAGTGAATATAAGAGGGAGACCAGGCCTTTTTGGAAGGGGTCATTGAGGCATGTTGTTTCGAAATGTGTGCTAGGGTGGTCATATGCGTTGTTGGGAAAAGTGCGTAGGTAGTGCATTATTTGGTATAGGACATTCAATCTTTAAAGAGAACCAGAGGTGGGTTTGAAGAATATTATCTGCATACAGAGGCTGGATCTGCCTATACAGCCCAGCCTCTGTTGCTATCCCAAACCCCCCTAAGGTCCCCCTGCACTCTGCAATCCCTCATAAATCACAGCCATGCTGCTGACAAACAGCTTGTCAGAGCTGGCTGTGTTTATCTCTATAGTGTCAGTCTGCTGCTCTCCCCGCCTCCTGCAGAACTCTGGTCCCCGCCTGCATCCCTTCCCTCCCTGCTGATTGGAGGGAAGGGATGGGGGCAGGGACCGGAGCTATGCAGGAGGTGGGGGAGAAGCTGAGACTGACACTACAGATGTAAACACAGCCTCACAGCATGGCTGTGATTTATGAGGGATTGCAGAGTGCAGGGGGACCTTAGAAGGGTTTGGGATAGCAACAGAGGCTGGGCTGTATAGGCAGATCCAGCCTCTGTATGCAGATAACATTCTTTAAACAAACCTCGGGTTCTCTTTAAGTGTTCAAGAACCATACACCACGTTCTTTAATGATAGAGTTGTGTTAAGGCCGGCTCCACAATTTCTACCAAAGGTTTTTTGCTAATCTTCATCTAAATAGAGAGATTTCACTTCTGGTGTTGTTATTGGATGGAGACAGTGCGCCACATCCTCTTGATATCACCTTTATATTGAAATGACTAAAGGAATAAGAAAGACAGACGATCTTTTTATAATTCCTGCTGGCTACAGAAGAGGTCAAAAAGCTTCCTTGAGGACAATTTCTTCATGGATTCTAAAGATAATCCAAAGTGCTTACAGAACAAGAGGTTTAGAACTGTCGGCACATTCCACAAGGGGTATGGCAGCGTCTTGGGCTGCGAAATCGAATGTTTGCTGAGACCATATGCAAGATGGCAAGTTGGGCATCAGTGCACACTTTTATCACTCATTATAGAGTGGATCCAGCAGCCCTGACATCAGCTAACTTTGGAAGAGCTGTTCTTGCTGCAAGATAAAAATTGTTATTTTTCTTTGTTTAATAAACAATTTTTTTTTTCTGCAAAGCATATACCCGCCCATGTTGGTTTATTTAGCTATGTACTTCCCAATTGTATGCTGACATGGATGCTCCAGGGAAGACGGAAAATTGTATACTTACCTATCGGTAATTTTCCTTTCCTGGTGCATCCATGGCAGCATACAACCCCTCCCATGTGGAGCGGTATATACAATAAAATAAAATAGCATCTGTCTGCATGCAAAATACTTATATAAATATGGGGTCCTATCAGGGTCAGAGGGGGCGGAGCCAACCCAATTGTATGCTGCCATGGATGCACCAGGAAAGAAAAATTACCGATAGGTAAGTATACCATTTTCCGTTATCGTGTAGTGTAGTGTAGTAGTCTAGGGCCAATTTAGGAAGTCTGTAACTTATCTGTATGTTTTTGGGATGTGGTAAAAAAATGCTCATAAAAAATGTATGCAAACTCATGAAATAAAAAGGTAAATTTTGTTGCAATTAGTGTGTACCCTCCCTCAATGTTATTTTAGGTCAGTTTTGCTATGAATTGAAGGTTGATCTTTAAAAATGATCAGAGCCTGTAGATGTCCTGGGATTCTGAAAAAAAAAATAAAAGACACGGGTTGATTCAGTATCGTTCAATGAAGCTGAAATAACCTGTGCATTACTGCAATTACTGCACCTCACTGGATGTCTGATTTATTATTGGTAATATTAACGTAGGCTTTATCTCACATACAAGTTGGTGTGCTAACACTCAGCACCACTCATTATCTGATGTGGCCACCTGAGCCTATCAGCTCACTTACTGCAGAGCAAAAGCTTTCCAATGTACCGAACATGCTCAGCACTGACAAAATGGTATGGTGCTTACTGCCAGAGGTCTACTTACCCCACCAGTTGCTGAGGCTGGCAATCAGAGGAAAATCCAATACATGTGTAGGTCCTCACGACTACAGCTACTAGCATCTTTTTTCAGGCCCCTTGTTCACTTGCCAATGGTGCAAAATGGAATCTCTTCCTCCCAGGAGCCGTATGCTCTATGCTGCCTTCCTGAGGCTCCTGATGATGCACCACGCATTGGGAGCCAAAGGATGGCAGCATGCAGTGCGCAGATCTCAGGAGGAAGAGGAGACCAGATGCAGCATGGACAAGGTAAATATAACAGAGTTCCCTGTAGTTCCTCTGTGCAAGGAAGGTGAGAGTAGAACAGTTGGCAACCACAGGGGTCGTGAGCGATAACGGCCATGACAAGGGGAGGGAGGGTGTTGTGAGGGGCAGAGGGCCACCACCACAATGCTTTAGCTTGGGGGCTTGGCCTGCTGAAGTTATGCCCTTTAACCGAAACCTCCTGTTACCTTGATTGCACCTTTGTGGTATTACTAGAAGTCTTCTTTTAGCTTAATGTTGTTATACTGATTGAAGTCAGTTGAATTGCATTCTCCAGAGTTGAGCGCTGGAGATGACAGATTTTTTCAAGCAACATAGAAAAGTACTTACACAGAAGATGGTCTGCTACTAGCATGATGACAAGATTCCTTCTAGCAAGTATAAAAGACTTCTACCAACATGTTGGTGGGTAGCAGACCAATGAGGTACCATAAAAGGTCCCCAACAACTTCTACCAACAGTAAGAAGAAATACACATTAAACATACTGTAAATGGGAAAAGGTGTTTTGTTTGAAAATATCCCACTCCACCTATGCAAGGCAACCCCCATTGCTGACATAGCAACATAGGGATGCTGATAGCTAGACCTGAGGGGGACTCACACACTAGTTGAACCTCTCTCTGCTCATTTCTAGTTCCTGTGCATGTAAGGTGCTAAAGAACTTCCAGTGGAGAACACCCACATTGTTGTTTTTTTTAACAGTTGAACATGTTCAGCATTTTGGAAAGTTTCTTTTCTGCAGTAGAGTCAAAAGGCTAAGGTGGCAAAATGAGCATCTACATGAGACAAGCCGTGCTGACTGTTACTGGGCCATCTTGCACATGAGATGATTTTATGTTAACATGAAAAAAAAAATCAAGCGAGAGCAAAACCTTCAATAAGGACAAAACGTCAGTGGTAATTTATACAATGGTTAATACAGCCTTACTGAACTTCAGTGCATTAACACAACAGTTAGAATTAGTTATTGTGAAGTTTATGTTGTATTTTATCCTGTATGATGCACCATGTTGGTGTGTTACCCTGTAGTGTGTCACAGAAGATGATGGTGCTATAAAAAATACTACTACTACTACTAAAATAACAGCTCTGGCACTTTGAGTCCACTTTTCTCCTGGTGGACTCAAAGCGCCAGAGCTACAGCCACTATGGTGCGCTCAGTAGGCAGTAGCAGTGTTATGGAGTCTAGCTAGCCTAAAGAATAAAGGGCTGGCTTACTGAACAGGAAGAGCCAAGCAGTGTCAGAGGCAGAGCCCTTAACCATTACACTTTCCAGCCACTAATAATAATAAAGTCATAATTTTGGTAGCGCAAATATCTATGAGTATTTTGAAATGCAATTTTCACAGAAGCTACCCTCTGGCAGTATATTTATTCATTAAGATCACTATCTGCTGCTCAGGTGTGTTTGACATTAAAAAAAGGGCTTATTTTTAGCTCTAGGTAGAGTGATGTAAGGTAATCCATTGCCACTTTTTTATTGCTTTCTGTGTCCCGGCTAGAGAGATTGCATGTAAATAGGTAGTCCAGGCCACAGCAGAGGCCTGGATAACATCAGAACAGTGACTGAGGGGAAAACTATATAGCAGGGGCACAAACAGCAATATAATTCTACCCTACTCTGTTAAAAAAAAACGAGAAATATAAGTTTAGCAGTTCTACTGTAAATCCTTTGCTTCCTACCACCCTCCATCTCACCTGTACCACTGCCATGCCAGCCATGGTAAAGGTCCCTTGTCCCAGGATGGTAGTGTCATTTGTGACACGAGCCTTAGTATGGATTTCTTGCTGCGGCAAGACCTGCTCCAGTGGTGGAGCTACACTAGGGAGTTGATAGGACAGAAGAGAAAGTTGCTCAGCCAGTCAGGGCAGTTTGCAGGCATGAAATAAGGATAAACTGGAGCCTTGAATACATTTTTATGTGAATAATGTAACGCTTTGGGGCATGTGTCTGCAGCTCATAATAAATTCTAAAACATGACACGTCTGCTTTCACTGGCTCGCTTGATGTATGAGGAATATGCAGTGAAGAGTTATGGAGAAAGTAACCTATTTTCATGTATTGTCTATGGATTAAGTCACTTGGTGACAAATGTCCTGACAATATGTACTCCAACAAGATGGATGCCTTCCAATTGTTCTCTTCCATGGTTACGAGTCTGACAGAAAGAAGGATGGTGTGTAGTTTGGCAATCAGAAGTCATTTTTCATACATAACATCACATTTATATTTCAGCAACACCTTGTGAATGGAATGATTATAGAGTCCTCATACTGAAATGAGACAGATCCCAATATTATTTGTACATCTATTCCCCTATCCGCTGCACATGGCAAATGGTGCAAATATGCTTACGTTTAATAAGCCAAAAGAACTTTATATAAGTTCAAAAGCTTTTATTAACGGTACATCCAGACCAAAGAATAGCATATCAAGTGGGTTAAACAAAGTAACTGTAATACACGAGGCAGCTGCGGCGAACAGCACCGCCACCGCAGCTGCCTTGATGCGACCATCCGTCCGTCCGACGTCTAGGACGCCGAGGACGGAACATTCACTTGTGCAGGGGGTCGCCGTCTCGCGCGGGCGTGCACACAGTGCCCTTTATGCGGGGAGGAAGCCTGTCAGCTGACCTGCTGGTCGGCTGACGTCAGAGGAGTCCCACGGCGCCCAGGATTGGCTGATGGAGGGGGGCGTGCCAGTGAGGTCTCCTCTGCTTCTTAAGCCTCCGGGCTTCATTCACACGCTGTCTGTTGTTGTGAATACTTGCGTGTTAGCGCTCAGACCTTAGACTAGATCCCAGGTGTTGATGCTAAGGACTTCACACCTAGTCTAGGATATTGCTTTATTGTTACTGTTTATTTGTTAGACTAGTTCCCGGGTGTTGATGCAAAGGACTTCACATCCAGACTAGGATATTGCCTATTGTATTGATCTCCTGTGTATGACTCTTGACTATTCCTCTGACTCTGATCCTGCTTTCCGATCCTGTACCTTTGCCTATCTGCCTTGTTAGTTGCTGAACCTTAGCCTGATTACCGACTACTCTCTTGTCTCACGATTCTGTACCGATACTTACCTCTCTGTTGCTGAACCTCTGCCTGATTACCGATTACTCTCTTGCCTCACGATTCTGTACCGATACTTACCTCTCTGTTGCCGAAACTTGCCTGTCAGTACAGTCTCCTCGGGTGATCACTCAGATGCAGTACACTCTGAATCACCCGCCCCTCAGGAGATTCGGTCTCTTCAGTATTGTATCTCCAGCTTGCTGGAGCTTGAACCTGATTACACGGTCAGAGTACTGATATTACCTCACCAGCCTCTGGTGAGGTTTCATTAAACTATTAAAGTTACGGTTGCACCAAATCACTATACACTCAGCTCTTTGTCTCCTATACTGGTATTATTGGTGATTCTGCAGATCACACATAATCTGGTATAGCGTCTGCATTATTGGTGATTCTGCAGGTCACCACATAATCAGACATCTGAGCTACGACACAAGATCGTTACAGTAACCTTGTGCTTACATAACTTATGAATAGATTAATAACAGAACAGAAACAAAACAAGGCAATGTTTCACAACCAACAAATTAGCATTAGCACGTGTAGACTTAATATTATGAACCAAAAACAGAATTAAAGGAACTCCGAGCACCTCTCATAGGCATGCCTTTAAGACTCCGACCAGTACTGCAAAGTGCTTAAAGATGCATACCTTTTTGTAGCTTGTGGTCTCCTCTTTCATTTAATGCCTGAATCGCCGTTCTACACCAAATAGTTTTTGTTTGATTTCAATTTAAAAAATTGCGTCTGCCATCTTGGCTATGTTATTACTTCCAGGTGACCTCTGTCTTTTCTGATAGAGAAGTGCATAACTGAATGAAGCTGGAAGAGGAAGTGACCTGCATGGCCATTGCAAGAGGCTCCTCCAGAGGGGTCATAGCATGACTTTGTTAGAAGCCGTCTGGCTAAAAGGCATGCCCATGAGAGGTGCTTGGAGTCCCTTTAACCACTTGCCGACCGCGCACTCATACCGCGCGTCGGCAAAGTGGCAGCTGCAGGACCAGCGACGCAGTTCTGCGTTGCCGGCTGCAGGCTAATTAATCAGGAAACAGCCGCTCGCGCGAGAGGCTGCTTCCTGTCAATTCACGGCGGGGGGCTCCATGAATAGCCTGCGGGCCGCCGATCGGGGCTCGCAGGCTAAATGTAAACACAAGCGGAAATAATCCGCTTTGTTTACATTCGTACAACGCTGCTAACAGTAGCAGTGTTGTACCAGATCAGCGATCCCCGGCCAATCAGCGGCCGGGGATCGCTGTCACATGACAGGCAGGAGCCTGTTAGAGGCTGCACAGGACAGATCCGTTCCTGTGCAGCCTCGGATCTCCGGGGAAGGGAGGGAGGAGAGGGAGGGGGGGAATTTCGCCGCGGAGGGGGGCTTTGAGGTTCCCCCCCCCCGCAACACCCAGGCAGGCAGGAGCGATCAGACCCCCCCAGCACATCATCCCCCTAGTGGGGAAAAAAGGGGGGCGATCTGGTCGCTCCGCCTGCACCCTGATCTGTGCTGGGGGCTGCAGAGCCCACCCAGCACAGATCAGCTAAAACAGCGCTGGTCCTTAAGGGGGGGTAAAGGGTGGGTCCTCAAGTGGTTAAGCCATATCCCATACCCAACAAGTAATTCGCAATATCAGAGCATAAGAAGTAAAAATTGGGAAAATGCTACCCCAATGCCCATTGAGGTCTCCCTCTGAATCCAAGGCTGCCAGATCTTGTCAAAATGTAAAATTTGGTCCATAATGTTGGCCTTAATCCTTTCATAAATCATGGTTTAATGGATCCTGTCCATCTCTTGTGGGAAGGATAACGATGGTTTAACCCATTGCAATGCAATATGTGTTTTGTAGCATTAGCAATATATTGTATGAGCTTATGTTTGGCGTTGGGTATATTTTCAGGTTTAAGACCCAACAGAAGCATTGGCACCTCCTGCCTGATATGTACCGAAAGTACTCAATTGATTAAGGAAACAATTCTAGACTACAGGTGGGTCATGTGATACATTTTGCCAGTACACTGACATCCTCGGAAACAGGGGGCAGACCTTTCTTCACATATCTGCTCCAAACGCTCTGTTGTCATGTAGCTTCTATAAAGTACTCGGATTGCAACTTCCATATTGGTAACTTGTAGGCTACACTTAGATAGGATTTTAAAACACTACTGCCACTGCTCATCATCTACAAAATAACTATTTTTAATGTGAACATACTAGTCAGTGGCATAGGGATCACCATGGCAATTGCTATAGGGTCCAGGACTAATGGTGGGCTTTAGAGGCCAAAGAAAAGAAGCAATTGGGTCTTCAACTGGATCTGGCGAATATAAAGGTATGACCCATGGAAAAGATTTAATGAGGGCAGTGTGGGCAGTGGTATATGGAGCCATGAAGTACAGTAAAGACTAATGAGGCATGGGGTGCAGAGATGTCTTGAGACATATTGATGTCCATATTAGGACCTTGCTGTCAATACTATATAGCCATCCCTCAATAAAAGTAAAAAAAACTTCCCCCACCATAGTAAGTTGTTATACTTATGTATTCACAATCTGACTCCTTCCTCCAAACCCCCATCCAACATGTCAGTGTCATCTTTTGCGGCCCTATTTATCCTGTTTATTGTCACTAAACTTTGTTGCCTATACAAGGGTCCTGCAGACATTTGAAATAGTAAAAAAAAAAAATATCTAACATTAGAACAAAACACCCCATTAAACTGTTCATGAGCAACTGCGTTTAACGGTGGCCAATAGCTGTGAGAAAACTGACACAACACGTGACCAGAAACTCTATAGTAAGTGAATATATATAACTTAACTGGGTGACGGGAGGGTGATAAAGACTCTAGCAAGAATTTAGTATGTGTACTAGAGCCCCCAACATCGTGCTGGATCTTTAATGACATCCGACACCCTGAACGTATGGTTCTACCACCCACCCTGACCTTTGGACGCTGCTCTGTTGTGTGCCACCATCATCCCTCCTCTTTACTCCAAAGCTACAGACATGTCCCTAGCCTCCTGGCTAGCAACATGACAGTGCAGCCTTAGCCAGGACTGTCACCTGAAGTATCGAATCCCAATTCCTGTCGGGGGCAGTCTTCATGTCGTGTGTGTACAAGGCATTAGGTCCATAATTCCGAGGCAAGGTCCCAGAAAAGAGCAGTCAGTATGATGACATGCAGGTGACAATGGTAGTAGCCATCAAACCTCAGAGTATCCAAAAAACAGGTATGTACACACACACACACACACACACACACACCAAAACACAAACATACCACACACAATAAAACACAAACATACCCCTTCTTAACCCCCCCCCCCCCCACACACACACACACACACACACACACTCACACACACACCAAAACACAAACATACCACATACAATAAAACACAAACATACCCCTTCTTAACCCCCCCCCCCCCACACACACACACACACACACACACACACACACACACACACACACACACACACCAAGACACAAACATACCACACACAATAAAACACAAACATACCCCTTCTTAAACCCCCCCCCCACACACACACACACACATCAAAACACAAACATACCACACACAATAAAACACAAACATACCTCTTCTTAACCCCCCCCCCCACACACACACACACACAAACAAACACAATCACACACACACACACAAACAAATATACAAACTTAACACACGCACAACAAAACAACACAAACATACCACACACACGACAAAGCACGTACATACACCTACCCCCAAGCACACACAACAAAACACAACACAAAACAACCCACACATACACACATACAGCCCCCCCCCCCGCCCCACACACACACACACACACACACACACACACACACAAAGCAAACATACCACATACACACACACACACCTACAGATCACTAAATATACGCTGATCCCAGGGCCCATCATAGTTCCAGAAATTATATATCCCATAACAAATGATTAGCAGTAGAACACAAGAAAAAATGCTTGTCCAGCAATACAAACAATTGTTTCTGTGAACTTTAACCTGGTTGTCCCCTGAGGCCATATTCACACTTTTGAACCTACAGACGTGTCGAAATGCCTCAAACAATTGTGCTTAGACACATGTCCCGAACACATTAGCAGCAGCTGCCATGCACTTACAGTTCCAACCCTGTGATTTGGTGACCTTTAAGTATTTTAAAACAAGCAGATGTCTGATTGTGCAGAGAAGATTTAAGTTCACTTTCACACTAGTTATTCACTGCATTGTACTGCTAAATATCTACATCCAGTTCTCTTTATTCACCCAACCCACAGGACTGAGCCAGAACCATTACGGATGGCTGGCTGAGGAAGAAGACAAATTAATCATTTTAGTCTAGTCCTGACTTGAATTGAACAGAGATTTCTTTGGCAGAACTTGACCTGTGAAATTTGAGTAAGAAAGCCTACAAATATGACTAAATTAAAGCAATCCTGTAAACAAGAGTGGCCCCAAAATAATACTTAAAATAGATGTGTTTGTTTGCAGTTTTTGCTGCTAAAGGTGATACAACCCATTATCATGTTTAAAGTGGCAGTAACTTCACTTGCAATAGGACAACATAACCCATGACTTAGGGGACTATGTATATACCAGCATGCAGGATACATACATCACATCTATACAACAATCATCATCAATCGTAAAAATGTACCCTGAGTTTTTGGGTACAGTGGGAGGTGAGGATGAGTGGGCAAACAAACAAAAAACCCGGTGTAAACAATTAGTGTAGATGGGTTTAAATACAAACTTGCAGCTGCTAGGCACTTCTGCAGTGGTTTTATTTTTGTAATACTTATGCCACCTTTTAGCTAATGACTATCAAAGTCTGTGGCTGCACAGAAGTTTACTAGAACTGGTGAAGTGTAGGGGAACATATGTAGAAGCATGTAATTATTAGTCTGATGAGGTGATAGGGTCCATTGTCTGCTCAAACTAATCACACGCTGCTCCATGAGTTCAGCCACTTGTCCATGTGGTCTACTATTTCTCTATGAGTTCCACTACTTCTCCATGTGTTCTTCTTCTCCGTGTGTTCTACTTCTTCCTCACAAGTTCCACTACTTCTCCATGTGTTTTACTTCTTCTCCATGCGTTCTACTTCTTCCTCACAAGTTCCACTACTTCTCCATGTGTTACTTCTTCACCAGGTGTTCTACTTCTTCTCCATGAGTTCTGCTACTTCTCCATGTGTTCAGCTTCTCCTCAAATTCCACTACTTTTCTGTGTGTTCTGCAACTTCTCCATGAGTTCTGCTACTTCTCCATATGTTCAGCTTCTTCTCCTCAAGTTCCACTACTTCTCCATGTGTTCTGCTACTTCTCCATGAGTTCTGCTACACACAACTTTTCATGCCTATAAGTGAGCCTGAGCCCATCCCACTAAGGGGTTGAGCTTTGGATAAGCCAAGACCATGAACTGCTGCCCACTTCTTTAATCAAATCTCATGTCCCATTTTGCTTCTGAGCAATCTTCTTCTTTCAGTTACTGTATCTGACTACAAATGAATGTATTAGTCAGCGATTATAAGTATTTATGCTGTACTTCAACTTGTACATGACTGCATTGCTTATTTTAAAATCAGTATGCAGACTTCAATCTCCAGAAACCCTCCATATTTGTTCTTCAGGGGTAATAGTTATCAATTGACAGCCAATGGCAATAACTCTTCCTTCAGGTGGTGGATTGAACAATCCTTGAAACAATTATACCACCAATTATACCAGGGGAAAATCTTGTCTTCTGTAAAGGTGGCCATACACTTATAGATTTGCATCAGATTCGACTATCAGATAGATTCCTGTCAGATGCCTGTCATGTCGAATCTGACAGGAATCTATCTGATGTGTGCCACACACTAGGAACATATTTCCAATATATTTCAAAATGAAATCTATTGAAAATCGATCAAAATGCATTATTGCACTATTTGATCCAATGCAACTCTATGGGCCAGCGATCTGCTGCCAGAAGCCAATCGACCTAGATTTTCCATCCGGACCGATTGAGCAAATTGATCGAAATCGGCCAGAAATCGATTGATCGGCCGATCGAGTATACTTTCCTACACGATGGTACAATTCTCATATAGACTATTTTCCAGATATACCTCGCTCATATTTTCTGAAAATGTTAACTACAATAGTTTTATGCTGAAGTAACAGAACTATCTCATCAAGTAGTGAACAATAAACTGAATTTACAACCAGTTAATGCTCTTTTATATCTGCCTGCAGAGAGACTACCAAAGACAGTGAGTAAGCTTTGTTGGTGCTATTGGATGAGAGTCCCAAAATAATAATTTACCTATGCAACTACTGGCTCATAACTGCACATGTGTAACTGCAAAGTCATTGGCCCTAGTGCAAATTTTGCACTGCCCCTTGCCCCCCCCCCCCCCCTCCCAATACTGTGTGCATAATAATCACATAAAGGGGTGGGAAGAGGTGATATAACATCTAAAGTCACCAACAGTAAATCAGCTAAAGTAAACAATGATTATTGGGAACATTATAGACAACGCATTTTGCAGGCTAGATCCCGCTTCCTCGGGGCAAAATGAGTGTCTGCAATAATATAACATACACAAGCATCTACTGAATACCTGTTTTTCGTGATGGTTTATGTTTTTACCCTTGTATCAGTTATTGACTTTATAATTTTATTTCAACATAATAAAAATTTGAATAGTCAAAGATATACGAGGCACATAGCTGTTTTCCCGCAAAAACAAGACATAAACATAATTTGATCAAATAATTTACATAAACATAAGGACAAGACAACAAATAAATATTACACAAACCAGCTATTTGTGTCTGCTATTTTCTATGTATAGTCGCTATGATTCTGGAATGGGTGGCACAGTGGATAGATGATATAATGGTTCTGGAATGGGTAGCTGTAATGATCTGCTCTGCTGTCTGCACAAGCAGGCAGCTTTTTGACCATTTTTTAGGTCTGTATGCTGCAGGTCCCTGGAAAGGAGACCTGTCTTCATTCTGCAAGTTTCAGAGCTGCTGTTCTGCTGAGGGATTTTCATCCATTTGTCATGCAAATTGCTTCTTTGCTTCCTTTGAAGGCTTGCAGTATAAATACTATTTCCTCCCAGAATTCCCTGCTGGTCATAAAGGTTTGGTTCTGCTGGACTTACCTTGAGTTTCAGCCCCTCTGCTGATTGTTTGCGAATATTCTAGTGTAGTTAATTATTGGGGAGTGCATCTTGCATTCTCCATAGTGCAGTCAGGCTTTGTAATATTTGTACTGTTTATTCCTGTGCTGTTTTGTCTGGTCCCTGCGATTGTACTGTCGCCTGCGGCGGCTGGCAGTAAATCGTTTGGTCTCGTTCCTAGATCGCATTCGCCCTGGCGGTAGAGGCGGTGGATCTCCTTTGTCTGTCTTGGAGTATAACCTTAGCTGTGGTTGCTACTGGTTACTCCTTTAGTCTGTCTTGTCCAACAAGAACGCTTGCTGTTGTCTGGTGGGAGGCAACGGATTAGCAAGCGTTCGCGTTATTTGTCTGTCGTCATTGTTAGGTTCATGTGTTAGTTAGGGTTGGTATGTTCTGTCACTTGCGCTTTTCGTGCGGTGACCGTACCGTTAACGCGCTTGTCTCTGTTGCGCATATCGTGCAGGGACCGCGTTTAGGTAGTTCATTTGTTATTTTCTTTGACGTTCAGATTGTGGTTCTTTGCTGTGTCTTCCCTACTCAGTCACGCTCTGTCTTGTTCAGTCTTGTGTCTCTATTAGCAATCGCCATTCTTGCGATTGCTTTCTCACTTTGGTTTTCGCTGTTGTATGTCAACCGTCGCCGGGTGGCGACTGGATTGGTGGACATACATACATTCTGTCTCTGTGCTCACACTCTCTCTAGGGGCTATCTTGCCCTGTATTGCTTCACATTGTACAATTTCCATCTGGCATCTGTGGCAGTGCAGAGGGTTTATTCCTCTGCACTCCACAGCTCCATCTGCCGGTGGGAATTCCTCTCTACAGGTGCATTGCACCAAAGCTGGGTTCTGTTATTTAAACGCTTGTGGAGGATTTCCGCAGTGTCAGCGCACATCTTGTGCGCTGACCACAGAGAGAATTCCCCATTCGTTACAGTGGCTCAGTGGATAGATGATGCTCTGGTTCTAGAATGGGTGACACAGTGGATAGATATTATTATGGTTCCTAAATGGGTGGCACAGTAGATAGATGATATTATGTTTATGGAATGGGTGGTACAGTGCATTGATGATTTTATGGTTATGGAACGGGTTGCACAGTAGATAGATGATAATATGGTTTTAAAATGGGTGGCACAGTACATAGATGATATTACGGTTCTGGAATTGTCGGCACAGTAGGTAAATTATTTTATGGTCCTAGAATGGGTGGCACAGTGGATAGATATTATGGTTCTGGAATGGGTGACACAGTGCATAAAATGGTATTATGGTTCTAGAATAGGTGACACAGTGGATAGATATTATCGTTCTAGAATGGGTGACACAGTGGATAGATATTATGGTTCTAGAATGGGTGACACAGTGGATAGATGATATTATGGCTCTAGAATGGGTGACACAGTGGATAGATATTATGGTTCTAGAATGGGTGACACAGTGCATAGATGATATTATGGTTCAGGAATGGATGGCACAGTGCATAAAATGGTATTATGGTTCTGGAATGGGTGGCTCAGTGGATAGATGATATTGTGGTTCTGCAATGGGGGCACAGTGGATAGATGATATTGTGGTTCTGGAATGGGTGACACAGTGCATAAAATGGTATTATGGTTCAGGAATTGATGGCACACTGTATAGATGATATTCTGGTTCTGGAATGGGGGCACACTGAATAGATGATAATATGGATCTGAAATGGGTGGCACAGTGGATAGATGATATTCTGGTTCTAGAATTGATGACACAGTGGCTAAATAGTATGATTCTGCAATAGGCAGCACACTGGATAAATATTAATATGGTTCTGGAATGGGTGGCACAGTGGATAAACGTTAATATGGTCCTGGAATGGGTGGCACCGTGGATAGATAATATTATGGTTCTGGAATGAGTGGCACAGTGAATACATATTACTATGGTCCTGGAATGGGTGGCACAGTGGATAGATGATATTATGGTCCTGGAATAGGTGACACAGAGGATAGATGATATTATGGTTCTGGAATTGATGGCACAGTGGATAGATATTAATTTGGTTCTGGAATGCTGGCACAGTGTATAGATGATATCATCTATCTACTATGCAACCTATTCCAGATCATAATATTATGGTTCTGGAATGGGTGTCATAGTGCATAGATGATATTAAGATCTGGCATGGGTGGCAAAGTGGACAGATGATATTATGGTTTTGGAATGATGGCACAGTGTATATATGGTTCTGGAACAGGTGGCACAGTGCAAAGATCAGATTATGGTTCTGAAATGGGTTGCACAGCTCATAGATAATATTATAATTCTGGAATGGGTGGTACAGTGGGTAGATTATACGGTATTATGGTTCTGGAATGAGTGGAACAGTGCATAGATGATTCTATGGTTCGGGTTGGGAAGGGGCAACACAGTGGATAGATGGTATTTTGGTTCTGGAATGGATGGCACAGTGAATAGTTGATATTATGGTTCTGGAATGGGTGGCACAGTGTATATAGATGATGTATAGATGATATTATGGTTCTGGTACAGTGTAAAGGTGGTACAGTGGATAGCACTCTTGCCTTGCAACATTAGTGTCACAGCTTCAATCTCACCCTCCCTAAATTTCATGATTTTTGGCTATATGATAACTATAGATATCTGAGAAAATTCTGGTCAATTCTACAGATGCAGTTTGACTCATGACATGACATCACACGGTCCATACAAATAAACATGTAATCCAACTTTCCAAGTGAATTATTTTGTTTGGTTTTGCCCTCTTTGGTGTGAAAATCTGTGATTGTTGTGGTTGAAGGCAATAACTGGTTACTACTTGTTGAATATGTTATTTTGACTAGACCATGTGCATCTATTATTACATGAGTAAAATATTTGTCAAGAGAAAGGGGTTAATCGTACAAACTTGATACAAGAATATGATGATCTTCTTTGTTACAGCTTATTAGGGGTGGGACGACGAATCCTGTGAATCCACGAATCCCTCGAATATTAGGAAATATTCGAGATTCGTGGATTCGAATCCCGACGCCATTTTCCACTATACGAATCCGCCGAATCCCGACGCCGCATCGCCGCGCATCCGCCGCTCGCACTCGTCCTCCTCCGACCCCCCCGCGCCTCCTCCGCTCGCCCCCCCTGCCCGCATAGTTACCATCCACTCACCTATCCATAGCGGAGCGCAGAGCGGCAGACCTCTCGCCGACTTCCTGGTTCCCCCTAGTGACCGGCTCTTACAATGACGTCATCAGTAAGAGCTGGTCCGACCGCTAGAGGGAACAAGGAAGTAACGAAGAGGTCTGCCGCTCTGCGCTCCACGGGAAAGGTGAGTAGATTATTATGCAGGGGTGAGCGGAGGAGGCACGGGGGATGGAGGGGGCCATGGGGGGGTTGGCGGGGGAGGGGGTTCTATCTACCTACCTACCTAACACTATCCCTACCTACCTACAGGCCGCTATACCTACCTACCTACAGGCCGCTATACCTACTTACCTACAGGCCCCTATACCTACCTACAGGCCCCTATACCTACCTAAAGGCCCCCTATACCTACCTAAAGGCCCCCTATACGTACCTACCTGCCTACCTAAAGGCCCCTATACCTACCTACCTAAAGGCCCCTATACCTACCTACCTACCTACAGGCCACTATACCTACCTACAGGCCTCAATACCTACCTACCTACCCACCTACCTACAGGCCCCCTATACATACCTACCTACCTAAAGGCACCTATACCTACCTACCTACCGGACACTATACCTACCTACCTACAGGCAACTATACCTACCTACAGGCCACTATACCTACCTAACTACCGGCCACTATCCTTACCTACCTACCTACAGGCCGCTATACCTACCTACCTACCTACCTACAGGCCGCTATACCCACCTACCTAAAGGCCCCCTATACCTACCTAAAGGCCCCCTATACGTACCTACCTACCTAAAGGCCCCTATACCTACCTACCTACCTAAAGGCCCCTATACCTACCTACCTACCTACAGGCCACTATACCTACCTACAGGCCTCAATACCTACCTACCTACCTACCTACCTACAGGCCCCCTATACGTACCTACCTACCTAAAGGCACCTATACCTGCCTACCTACATACCTACCTATACTTAAGGCCCTATACCCTGCTACCTATACTGAAGGTCCCTTTACCTACCTACCTACCTACACTGAAGGCACATGTACCTTACTACCTATACTAAAGGCCCCTATACCTAGCTACCTACCTATACTGAAGGCACATATACCCTGCTACCTATACTGAAGGCACATATACCCTGCTACCTATACTGAAGGCCCCTATACCTAGTTACCTACCAATACTTAAAGCACATGTACTGTGCTACCTATACTGAAGGCCCCTATACCTTGCTACCGATACTGAAGGCACATGTACCTTGCTACCGATACTGAAGGCCTCTATACCCTGCTACCTACCTATACTGAAGGCACATATACGCTGCTACCTATACTGAAGGCCCATATACCCTGCTACCTATACTGAAGGCCCATATACCCTGCTACCTATACTGAAGGCCCATATACCCTGCTACCTATAGTGAAGGCCCATATACCCTGCTACCTATACTGAAGGCCCATATACCCTGCTACCTATACTGAAGGCCCATATACCCTGCTACCTATACTGAAGGCCCATATACCCTGACACCTATACTGAAGGCCCATATTCCCTGACACCTATACTGAAGGCCCATATACCCTGCTACCTATACTGAAGGCCCATAAACCCTGCTACCTATACTGCAGGCCCCTATACCTTGCTACCTATACTGAAAGCTACCAATATTGAAGGCACCCTTACCTAGCTAGCTATACTGAAGGCACCTTTACCTCGCTACCTATGCCTGGGTACCTATACTGCGGGCAACTATACCACGGATCGCACAATTTTTATGTGCAGGATTCGTTAGATTCGGGATTCGAAAGGTTCGAGATATTCGATTCGGATTCGGATCCGGATTCGAAGAAATTGTGGATTCGTCCCATACCTACAGCTTGTACTTGTGGATTGTTGAATGATGCTGTAACATGAGGATGAGCCGTTTCTGAGCATAAGCGGGAAGATTAGGCCTCAATGGGTTTCAGGGCACACATTGCTGGCAGAGGCCCTGTCCCACACGTTCCGCAGCTACCTGTTCACTCCAACCTTAATGGGCTATTGTTTTCCATTCTAGATCTTCTAATATGGAGTGGCAGAGCAGCAGGGGAGCATGGTACAGTAAATTCCCTGTTTACCGAAACTCAGGAATTCGGCACTCTTAACCAACCAGCATGCCTGGTGGTGGAGAATGGAGGCTTTCCTATCATAGTTTACAGAGTACAGCACAGCGTAAATGACTTACAAATCCATTGAGAGCCTTTCTTCTTCTCTCCTGCAGCTCCCAGCTGCTTTACTGCATCCTCGTTCGGCTCCCCGTATCTGACCCACATTAGGTCACGTGACGCACTGAAGCCATGATGGAGGACATAGTAAAGCAGCTGGGAGGAGAGAAGAAGGCGGGCATACCCGGAGGATTCATAAGTCATGTCCGCTTTGCACCACTCTGCCTTTTGTCTTTTTTCTACGGGAAGGGGTGGGGGAGTGTTAATTTTACACCAGTTTATTGACTTCTCAAGCGACCTGCAAGAACACATATCCGGCACCAGGCAATCCCCACCTTATTGGATTGATGAAACTCTATTGTATAACTATTTTCTCCAGAGGTACCACATGGAGATCACATGATATGCACTTGGGAACATTTGTGAGTCCTGTATTACCAATAATCAGCCTCCAGACCAGGCAGGTATATTTCACTTCACATAGCTAATGTATACATTTGGCCACATTAAGCCCACACTCTAACTAGTCTAAAACCACCTTGATAACAGCATAGACATGATCCAAAGCTAGAGGGAGATGTCTGAAATGGTTCCTAGGACCTGCCAGAATATAATAGCAGAAGAAAGACACATGAGCACCTTATGGTGTAGTAGTTAGTAGTTTTAGCTTTTAAAGGTGCTTCTAGTGATGGACATTTTCTTCTTCTGTGACCCGTGAAAGTGAAACGTGTTGTTTTAGTGCTCAATAACAGCCTATTATATTCTTATTGATTTTCAGTGGTTTACTGCCTCGTGTAAGCCTTCGCCTAGACTATATATAAAAACTTTGGCTAAACCCACCCCTTTGACAGCAAAGACATGATCCAAAACTAAAGGGAGATGTCTGGAATGGTTCCTAGGATTTTCCAGAAGTTAATAGCAGAAGAAAGGCACAGGAGCACCTTAGTGATGTAGTAGTTAGTAGTATCAGCTTTTACAGATGCTTCTAATGCTGGATGTTTTCTTCTTAAATACACTGTATGAACCTGCTAAAGCAGGCTGTGCAACACAAAACGCGTTATTTTAATGCTCAATAAACAACCTATTATACTCTTATCCGTTTTCAGTGGTTTACTGCCTCAGGTAAGCCCAGTGGCGTAGCTAAGGTGCTGTGGGCCCCGATGCAAGTTTTACAGTGGGGCCCCCCAAGCACTCTATACATAACAATTAATACGGCGCATCAAAACCTGTCAATGGCAACTACAGTGTCAGAGGTGCAAAAAAGGGGATAGGAACAGTTTGTTAATGATTACTGCCATTCAAAGTATCTATAAAAGTGATAATTATGAGCGCAGGACCAATAGAGAGCTAATACTGTAGTTGAAGGAGGGCCCGTTGGGGCCCCTCTGGCCCAAGGGCCCCGATGCGGTCGCTACCTCTGCACCCCCTATTGCTACGCCCCTGGGTAAGCCTTCACCTGAAGTATATATAAACATTTTGGCCAAAATCGAATGATCTTCTGTGGGGCACCTCTTACGTCCCAGTATATGATCCAAAACGAGTCGCTCATACACTAAGCAAAGACAACAATAAACATCAAGTTTCTCTGCTTCTCTACCACTCTACAATAAAGCAGAGGAAGGGAAGAAGCAGAAGTTATATGGGAAGGAAGGGGGCACAAGGCTGCACTTGTTGTGGGATGATATTATGGTGGCTCAGTTGTCATGGGGGAATATTATAGCAGCACTAATCATTAAGGGGGAGGGGGGGGAGTGGTCAGCCTTGTCATTGGGTACATTTACATTATGTTTTGACATGGGAGGCACATTATAGCAGCACTTGTTATGAGTGTGAGCATTATGGTGGCTGCATTTGTCATGGGGGGACATTATTACTTCACATGTCAGTGTCACGGGAGGACATTATAGCTGCACTTGTCATGGGAGGACAGTTGTCATGATCCCATTATAGTTGCATATCAAGGTGGCAGGTCTATTTGGGGACAATATTTGTTATATGGTCAGACTATGTTTGCACTTGTCATAGGGCAAATTATAGAGTTGCACTTGTCATACTAGAAAATGATAGCTGCACATGGTGCGGGGAAACATTACAGTAGCTGCACTTATTACCGTACATGGGAAAGATAATGGCTGCACTTCTTATAAAAGGGGCATGGCGCCAATGCTATAGGGGGATAAGCATACAGTAGATCATTGCAACACAAGTTTTTCATATATTTTTTTCCAATTTCAAGCAGGACTAAAATTCCCATTAAATCTCAGTGTCTTACAAGAAAAAAATGCAGAATTAATTAAAAGCAACCTGGAATTCCATATAATTTGCAATGCATCTAATCTTTCCTCAGAGTTAACGTCTCATTTTTTAACTTAATTTATTACTCTCACCAGGTGGAGACATAATCCCTACCTGACACTATACATCACAAGTCCTCCTCATAGAGGCATTTTGGGGTCCAATTAAAAATGAGAACTCCATGGATTATGTCTCCACCTGGTAAGGGGATTGGGCAGTCAGTAGAATTAACAATTGTAATTAATACCATTTCAAATAATTTTGTCCTTCAAAAGTTATTATGAAGCTGCAAAAGTTCTACCACTCTCGAGCCAGCTGGCCCAGAATGAGTCAGGAGAAAACTAGACGCACAGGATATACCATGCAGATAGGAGGACAGTAGTGACTGAATAGACATTGGGAGGGCTGAACTCTGTCTTGGGAAGGGAAATTCACTTCTCTCTGTCTGTTTTTTTTTTTTTTGGGGGGGGGGGGGGGGGGTTATAGGACACCTGTATTGGGAAGTATATGTAGGCAGCCATAATATTTCCTTTTAACCTCCCTGGCGTTCTATTAAGATCGCCAGGGCGGCTGCGGGAGGGTTTTTTTTAAATAAAAAAAAAACTGTTTCATGCAGCAAGTTGGCTGCATGAAAGCCCACTAGAGGGCGCTCCGGAAGCGTCATTCTGATCGCCTCCGGCGACCAGAATAAACAAGGAAGGCCGCAATGAGCAGCCTTCCTTGTTTTGCTTACATCGTCGCCATAGCGACGAGCGGAGTGACGTCATGGACGTCCTGACGTCAGCCGCCTCCGATCCAGCCCTTAGCGCTGGCCGGAACTTTTGTTCCGGCTGCGCAGGGCTCGGGCGGCTGGGGGGACCCTCTTTCGCCGCTGCTCGCGGCGGCGATCAGGCAGCACACGCGGCTGGCAAAGTGCCGGCTGCGTGTGCTGCTTTTTATTTCGCAAAAGTCGGCCCAGCAGGGCCTGAGCGGCGACCTCCGGCGGTGATGGACGTATATATTCGTCCATACCGCTGAGGAGGTTAAACAATACTAGTTGCCTGGCAGCCCTGCTGATCTATTTGGCTGTAGTAGTGTCTGAATCACACGAGAAACAAGCATGCAGCTAATCTTGTCAGATCTGACAATAATGTCAGAGACACTTGGTCTGCTGCATGCTTGTTCAGGGTCTGTGGCTAAAAGTATTAGAGACAGAGGATCAGCAGGACAGCCAGGCAACTGGTATTACTTTAAAGAGACTCTGAAGTGAATTTTTTTGCTATGTTTACCTTTTAATTCGCTTCAGAATTCTCATTAGCCGCAAACCGCTGCATCCCGGCTGAAAAACGAGGGTGAATCTGCCTGGCGCTTCCTGAAGAGGCAGAGCTCTCTACTGTAGCTCTGCCTCTTCTGATGTCAATCGCCGCGGATCGCCGCCTCTCCCCGCCCCTGTTCACAGAGAGGGGCGGGCAAAAAAATTTCGCTTCAGAGTCTCTTTAAAGGAAATTAATATGGATACTTCCATATACCTCTCGCTTCAGTTGTCCTTTAAAGGGAATATGACATTTACTTTCCCCAGTGTAGACCATCTCTTCCGTGGTCTACACCTCTATACATCATAATTGTGTTATTGTATGTCACCTCACTGTACAAAATGTCCTGTCTCTGTTTCATAGGGGCTGCAATCCTACTTTTGGAAATATTGGACATTACCTTATCCTCACAGCTGATTTATCTCCTTAGTGACAAATGACTGCTTCTTCATACTCTAAAGGGTTATGTTTGCCTCTGTGATTCTGGAATAGGCATTTGCCTACACTATAGATTAATGGCTGGTTCACACCATGAGTGCTTTTGATCGCTTTTAAAAGAGCCAGCATTTTGAAAAGTGCTTGGCTAATGTGTTAATGGGCGAGTTCACACCAGAGCGATGTTATTTTTTTCCCAAATGCAGGTCCTGCAGCATTTTGGAGATGATCATGCCTCACTGTAAAGTAAAGGAAAACTGTAAAATTGTTTTAAAAATCCCTGTTTCTGCCAAATGGAGTTCAGTTCCAGGTCCAAGTGCTTCCTGTTTTGCCACAAAAACTACAAAATCGCTAAACGCAAACTCTTCAAAATTCCTGGGCATAAATAGAAAATTCCCTAGGCACATGCCGGGAATCGCTACTGAAAATCACTACAAAAAAGCAATTTTTGGTGTGAACACACCCTAATGCTGGGAATACACCATGTTTTTTTCAGCCGATAGATGGTTCAATAGATAATTTCCGACATGTCCGATCTCACTTTCGATCGTTTTTCTGATCTATTTCTTATACAAATGAATGGAAAATGATAAGAAAAGATAAGAAAATGGATCGGAAATAAGATCTAACAGTAAATCGACTGAAAAATCTCATTGTGTATTCCCAGCATAACAGTTTGCAAAAGAGCTGCAAAGTTTAGGTACATCTCAAGCTGTGTGGGAAGAACGGTGAAGAGGGAGGAGATGGAGACATGGAGAGGGCAGGGGCACAACTTCAAATTATGGGGACCCCAAGCAAAACTTTGAAAGGGCCCCCAAATGTGCACACCCTTTCCCTTGCCTAACTCTGGTGACCCTCACAGCCTGGGGGCCCATCTTGTAAGAGTCATAAAACAAGTGCAGACATCATTATCGTCACACCCATAACAAGTGTAGTTACAAAAGGAGAGGAAGGGAAGTAATAGCTGGGCTCGCTTACAGCTCTGGGACACCCCTGCAGTTGCAGAGGCTGCTCTACTGCAGTTACACCACTGGGAGAGGGTGATGCTATGGGGAAGACGTGTGGAAAGTGCGGAGTGGGTGGATGAATATGAAAGGAGAGATGGGAGGGAGAGGACGTGTGGGAAGAGGGGGAGATATATGAAGAGAGCTGGGAGACATGTGGGAATACTGTAGGGGAATATGTGAGGAGAGGGGGACAAGATGGGGAAAAAGAGGGGGAGAGAGCTGGGGGGAGGGGGGGAGGGTGGAAAGAGGGGGAGAGAGCTGGGGAGGGGGGGGGGGGGGGGGAAAGAGGGGGAGATATATGAAGAGAGCTGGGAGACATGTGGGAATACTGTAGGGGAATATGTGAGGAGAGGGGGACAAGATGGGGAAAAAGAGGGGGAGAGAGCTGGGGAGGGGGGGGGAAGAGGGGGAGATATATGAAGAGAGCTGGGAGACATGTGGGAATACTGTAGGTGAATATGTGAGGAGAGGGGGAGAAGATGGGGAAAAAGAGGGGGAGAGAGCTGGGGAGGGGGGGGGGGAAGACGGGGAGATATATGAAGAGAGCTGGGGGACATATGGGAATACTGTAGGGGAATATGTGAGGAGAGGGGGACAAGATGGGGAAAAAGAGGGGGAGAGAGCTGGGGAGGGGGGGGGAAGAGGGGGAGATATATGAAGAGAGCTGGGAGACATGTGGGAATACTGTAGGTGAATATGTGAGGAGAGGGGGAGAAGATGAGGGAAGAAGAAAAAAGAGAGGGAGATAGCTGGGGAGGGTGGAGAGAGGGAGATATCTGGCAGATCAAAGGGGGGTTGAGAGAAGACTGGGAGAGGAGAAAGGGGGAAAGATTGGAAAAAGGCTGATGAAGGAATCAGAGATGTGGAGCATAAAGATGAACTGAGGAGTACAGCCGGTAATGCTGAGAAAACAACATGTTTAATGTTATCTCATCCCATAATCAGCCGGTTTCTCTGCAGAACAGCAGTGGACTGGCTGTTACCTGCTGCTGGGAGTTCTGTACAGTCTGCCCGGCCACTCCTGGACGTGATGTCAGCGGCCTGCCACCGCTTTCCTGGTGTCACCTCTGTCGCTGCATTTCTGCATCCCATTTCTGCACAGAGGAATTCATTTTTAATACCTGAAACTTTCATAGTGTATGAAGGGTTTTAGCGCTTTTCAGCGGTTGCATCCATGCGATATCACTTTGAAGCAGTTGTCTCCGCAATGTTATAGGCGCTAGGCGCTTGCAGCGCGTCTGCAGGCGTTCAGTGCAAGTTCCGCTCCCCAGTACATACCAGCCTCGAAAAAGATTTCTTAGCTTAATATCAGACAATACCGCTAAACTGGCTTTGTGAGCCACCAATCTGACACAGAATACAATCTCTGCAGATAGCTGTTCTCTGCTTATAGAACTATTTTTTATTGTATAATACGTTGTAGATTAAAATGTATATTTTACTTTATGTCGAGAATCCGAACCAATTTCCGTTGACTGACTTGTTACTTACTGCCGAATCTAAATGTACTAAAACGCAGAGAAAAAAAATATTCTGGCAGTTTTTATTGGTTGGATGCCGATAACTAGAATATAGAACATATAATTAGTACATCTATAAATGATTGCAGGGTGCATCCATGTGCTGTTAGTTAACAAACAAACAAAACCAAAAATGGTGACCCGTCACCCTACTATACTTACCTCGGCTACACACGGCAAGAAACCGCGCGATCTCTGGTTGCTCTTACCAATTTCTGTGAATTGTGATGTGAACAGCACTGAATACCACTGAAGTATTATTTTGATTGCTCGCTCGTGCTCGTAGACTTGCTAAAAATAAATATCGTTATGATTAGCCAACAACTGTCCAAACACGGCACAGGTCATCTCTACTGGACACACATTTTAAGATGCAATCCAACCAGAAAAGTGAGCGATCTGATTCATGCTGTCAAACTGGAAACTGAAAAAACTCCAAACTCAATTACATGTAACTATTATGCAGACAGTGTGACAAGTTTTGTATGAATTTCGAATTAATATAAACGCCATAGAAAAATAATACAAGTGCATTTGTTGATATGCAATTTTATAATTGATAAATTGATCGATAAATTATATATTATATAAATTATATAAATTAAATTTGGTAATACCGCCCATACACTATAATATATTAGTGTATGGGCGGTATTACCAAATGTATTCCGGATCACTGACCTCTAATTTACTGAAAATTTACTGAATTTACTGAAATAATCATCAGAATCAGTTGGTTCAGAGGAAACAAATCAGTATTTGACTAGATCCCTCTTTGATCAGATTTGATCACAGAGGGATCTATCTGATGGTCGATCTGGTGGCAATCGACCAGTGTATGGCAGCCTCAGCTGCCACAACGAGAGTCTGCAGGAGATTGGATATAATCGGTGGAGGATCGGACTTTCAGGACTTTAGCGGCTGTGCAATTTATCGGTTCAGAAACGTGTTGTCAGTTTGCTGCATTCTTTTCAGTCTTTATGTCCCAGGATGGAATTCGTGGTGGCAATGTGTGTCAGACAGATATATGTTGAATAGTGTGTGGCCGATCACAGGGAACAGAAGTGTTCCAGTGGTTAATTAACGGTCAATGATGAAAGATTTAAAAAACAAACCTATAACGTGTTTGTTTATTTGTTTATCTTCGGTTCAGCGTTAAAAAAAACAAACAAAAAACAAAACAAAAACACGAGCAGGGTCATACTGGGTAATGTGGATGAAAAATACCGTAGGTTGGAAGTGAACTGAAACACTATAAAATGGTTGTTGTTTAGTTGTAGTAGGTAGGGAAGGTGCTATGAAACGAAGAGCTATGAATTTACAATGGGCTTGCTGATATGCATTTAACCTGCTTAGTCTGGTGATCCATATTTTTTTTTATTTAAAGCAGTTGCATTTTTTATTTGAAATGTATCACGTTTGTGATCAAGTTGAAGGCTTTCTAATTTTAAATTGTAAGCTCCTTGGGGCAGATAGCGTCAGTAAGCACGCCGGTTCTGTAATCCACACCCTTTATTCCTTGTACAGCTCTGCTTAATAAATCGGCACTATATAAATAAACTATAATAATAATGTTTATAATAATTGCTTAGGGTAATTTTACGAGAGGGCTCTAATCAGGCAGCAATATGTAATCGAATCCTGTTTTTCCTTTAATTATACACACACACAGTACTGTGAATGTGCATTATGTCACAGGCTGCTCACATGTATGTACCTGCAGATACCCAGAACTGTGCCTGGCCACACAGGGAGATTGTGGGCCAATCCCTATCAATAACTCTGGATCAAGTTATAGATTGGAGGGCAGAAAAGGATGCTCTGTACTGAAGCCTCGGAAATGATGACATACTAGCAGATATCCAGCCTATGCTCTATACTGAATTCCCATCAGTACATCCGAAAACATATTGAAGCAATAGTAGAAAGTATAATTTGCTTTCTGATGAGATAAACAATTATATTTAACATCCTACTCCTAAAAATAACTGTTTTTTTAAGAATTCCAGGGGTTTATATTTAAACATTTACAAAGTACTGTAGGTTGAATGTTTTATGGTCTCTACTCAGTGGCAGCCTATTAAATGTCCCAGAGTTAGAAAAAGGTCAATAGTTCATGTACTTTATCTCTCCCTGCCCTGAGGCCTGGAACCCACTACAAATCGCAACCCTCTAGCGTTTTTAATTAGCGTTTTGTAGATTTCATTTCATTTCTGGCGCTTTTAAGAGCGATTTTAAAAAGTGTAAGCTTTTTGCCAGAAATTGTGTAGCGATTTGCGATTAGCTATTTTAATTCTGATTGGTCCTTTCAATGCATCATAATTTTTTTTTACAGTTTGCAGTACTTGAAAACCGCACTCAGATCGCTATGTGTAGCGATTCATGAGTGATTTGCCAGCGCTTCAATACTTTACATTGAAGCGCAAACGCTACCAAAATGCTGTATGTCCTGCAATTGCAATTTTGCTAATCACAATCACTACTGTAGAATTTGTTACATTTATTTACATTGGCAGAGCGATTTAAAGCGCTCCCTAAATGCTCTAGGGGGTTCCAGCCCTTAGAAGTTGTATTCTGCCAGGAAAACTTTCATAGCTATAATCTGCTTATCAGTGATATTTACTATATTACTAACAAGGTACCCACAAGACAGAAGCTGTCACTTCCGTGCTTAGAAATAAAATCTTTCAGGCAGCAAAATAAAACAAGTAATACAGCCTGGTTAGTAATATGTTTTGTACTGTACATACATGTTTAGCTTGTTATGTCACATATTGCCTCTGTTACACTAAAGATGGTATTTGCAAATTCAGCCTTCACACATGTCCAGAATATTTAAAAGGCAACTTAGGGAAATGCCCAGTGCCTAGTGGATGATCAGGGTGCCTGTCTGCTGTCTCCTCTGAGCACCAGTCTCCATCTCACATTTCCCAAAAAGGCCACGTGACAAATAGAGTGAGGAAACCTTCTCATTGGTGTCTCATTTCACCCAAAAGAGGAAAATAACGTAAATATAAAAAAACATTTTTATTCATTATAATATTGATTTATAAATTATGTAGTCAGTGTTTTCTCACTGTAAAATCTCTTCTCTCCCCATTTACATTCTGAACTTTACCACAGGTGGCAACATTTTTACTCCTGTCTGGTGATCTCTGTGGAATGTTTGTTGCTGAGAATTTCGAAGCCAGTGAAAGTAATGCAAGGTCTCCCACAATGCTCTGGGACTCGAATTCCACATAGCTAAACAGCTTAGGCATCACTGGGAAGGCGGGACTACATATCAATATACAGCAGTATATAGAGATAGGAAGTGTTTCTGATGCTGGTTCTAAATAATTTACTGCATTCTACAATGCATCATTTCAGTTCCTCTTAATCTATCTCTGCATTCATATGAGTCAGAAGCAGCCACAGTGCACCAATCAGAACAGAGTGGGATATGCAAATCGTTCCTCTCCACCCTCATCAGACAGGCATAGCTGCAGAAGCACTGCTATGCAGGCAGCACACTCAGAGGCATAAGATCTCATTTCAGACTTTTTTTTTTTCTTATGTCCTTCCACTGTTTGTTTTTATGTTCTGTTTGTAAAGCCTCAACTGGAGTGCGATGCAGCTTTTATAAACTAAAAAAATGCGGTCAGGCTTTGTTCACATGTAAAATCACAATCGCTAACGCCAGCGTTTTCTTTTAGCGCTTCCTGGCGCTTCCCTGCGTGGTACGATTTTTTTGTAAATCGCTTTTCTAAGCACTTTTGCAGATCGATTTGTTTTGACACTTCCTGGCGCAAGTCAGGAAATGAACTCTTTGACCCGGAAATGAATAATGTACTTATTCTTAAAAGCGCTGGGGAAATCTCTATACAAAGCGCTTTTTAAAGCATTTTGCGATTTCCCTATACCTGCCATTATAGGCAAATCGCCCCAAAACTGGTACAGGCAACGCTTTGGTGAGCGGATCGGAATCGAAAAGCTCAGATGTGAGCACTCTCATAGGGAATCATTGCTCAAGCGCTTTTAGGGTGATTTTACAAATCACAGCGCTAAAAAAAAAAAAAAAAAAAAAAAAGGCAAAAATACCCTGGGTATGAACAAGCCCTCAGGGCCCATTCACACTTGCTGATCGCAAAACGCTAGCGATTTTGCTAGTGTTTTGCTCTGGCATTTTTTGGCAATTAACACCCCCCCAAAAAATCATCATTCACACCTGGCGATTTTTTACCGATCGCGTTTTGCGCTTCTATAGCACTAAAACGTGATCGCCGGGAAATCGCCTGAAAATGGTGCAGCCTACGCATTTGCGTTTAGCATTTTTGGGCGATTTGTAGCAAATAACGCAAATGGGCCCACAGACTTATTACCCTAGTGTTTTGAAAAGCGCTAGCATTTGAGCGTTTCGCCAAAATCGCAGGCAAAACGCTCAAGTGTGAATGGGCCCTGAGTGTAGATTGGTGCTGCTAAAATCACTTTGTCACTTATTATTCTAGACTCTCTTTCCCTTCAGTTTTTTAGTCCGCTATAAATTACCAGGTCTAACAGGAAGCTCAGATGTCATTTTCTTCATTTTAAAAGCATAGCAATCCGTACCCTTCTTTGCAGTTTAGGTGGCCACTAATGGTACAATTCAGCAATTCCCTGAATTGTATCCTTAGTGTCCTCCTTAAAGGGAACCTAAACATAGGGATGTGGATTTTTCCTTGTAAACAATACCAGTTGCCTGGCAGTCCTGCTGAGCTCTTTAGCTGTAGTATTGGGTAGATAAAACACCTGAAACAAGCATGCAGCTAATCCAGTCTGACTTTAGTCAGAGCACCTGATCAGCATGCTTGTTCAGGGGCTGTGGCTGAAAGTATTGGAGACACAGGATCAGCAGGAGAGTCCGGCAACTGGTATTATTTTAAAAGGAAAAAAAATCCATATCCTTCTCAGTTCAGGTACCCTTTAAAGAGAATCTGAGACGAGTATGAAAAAAAAACTACATACCTGGGGCTACTTCCAGCCTCCTTCAGGCTAATCAGGCCTTCGCTGTCATCTGCCACTTGGATCCTCTGCTAGGCAGCCTGGCCTCGCATGCCCCATCGCAGGGAGAGTTATGCGTCTGCACAGTACTACTGCACAGACACTGAACGTTCCTTGCTGCTGGAATGTGATTGGTGAGCACACATGGCCAGACTGCACCTGCGCTAACTCGTGAAATTACTATAGTCTAGCAGAGGATCCAGGTGGGAAGACTGTGAGGGAGCGATCAACCTGAAGGGCACTGGATGAAGCCCAGCAGTGTTCTCCCCAGAATTTTTTTCCAGCCGGGTGGCATGAAATAGTAGCCGGGTGGCATGAAAAAGTAGCCGGGTGGGTCGAGATGAAAATGCAGGGCAACTCTGCTTACAGCATAGGAGGAGGTGAAGAGGTGAGCCGATGACAGCCGGGTGGTCACCAAATCTAGCCGGGTGGAGCACCCGGCTAAAAGAGCCTGGGGAGAACACTGCCCAGGTATGCATAAAACTTTTTTCTTTACTCCACTCAGGTATATTTTAAGAGTAGGAACCCTTGTTACCCTTTTTTATCACGCCTAGACCAGTTCAGTGATTATTAGCAGGAGCTTTGCACTCTATTGTAATATTTTATTTTTTTTAACAAAAGACTATTGTAATATTTGTTTCTAGGAACTCTGGATTGGTTGTATTTGTATGCACAGAAATAAGGGAAGTGATCTTGCCATTTATGCAGGTGATGTATATAGCGGAGGTGGATAGTCTGCTCACTTCTCCAAACGGTTCAAGAGTGAGGACATTTGATAGTGTCTGGAAATACCAGTTCAGATGTACATACAAATAGATCCAAGGGTTGCTTCTGGATTTATTCTATGCATATACCTTCCCGCTGAGAGCGTGTGCATCGAATTCTGCCACTTAAAGCACACCTGAAGTGAGAGTGTCAGTGCTGTAATAACGGCGCAGGAGATTTGGGTGCAGCCGGCGCCACCATAGACCTCAATAGGAATTGCGGCTATAGCGGCACTCAGTCAGAAGACGGAGCTGAAGTTACTTTTAAAACACTATAATTTGGCCTTCAGCAATAGCAGGAAGCCGAATTACATCATCCCCCACCATCCACGTGGACCTGGAGGGGGAATAGTAATTAACACCACCGGGACTGGTGCAGCAAGATAACACAACATTTTACATTAGGAGGGACAGCGCTGGGGGTTCCGTCACAGTCACTCACACGCGGTTACTGCTGCACACCAGAATGAGCAAGCCAGCCTTACATCTTGCAGCATGTACAACCAATACGTACGACCAATTTTTTGCCCTAAATTGGTTGCATTGGCAATTAGACATGCTCTTAGCTGTATCGTATCAATTTTTATCCGATTCAATAATTATCAAGTCAATTGGCCACCAAATCACCTGATGTATGGCCACCATTAAGGTGACCACTAATGATGCAATCTTTTTGTCAGATTTTACCAAACCTATGCAGTAGATGATAGTAAATTGAGTGAATATACTTTTAATGGATACTTTAAACCCCTTGCCAGTCCAATTCCTGCGGCAAGGGGGCAGCGCAGCACTTTTTATTTATCTATTTTTTTAAATCATGTAGCAAGCCCAGGGCTCGCTACATGATAGCCGCTGAGCAACGGCATCCCCCCCCCCCCCCCACACACACACACCGATCGCCTCCGGCGATCAGAGTAAGCAGGAAATCCCGTTCAGAACGGGATTTCCTGCTGGGCTTCCCCGGTCGCCATGGCGACGGGGCAAGATCATGTCATGGACGTCAGAGGGAATCTCAATCCACCCCTCAGCGCTGTCTGGCACTGATTGGCCAGGCTGCGCAAGGGGTCTGGAGGGGGGGGCAGTGCGGCGGGTAGCGGCGAATCGGCGGCAAGCATAATGTGCTAGCTGCGTGCAATGAAAAAAAATTATGCAAATTGGCCCAGCGGGGCCTGAGAAATCCTCCTGCGCAGGTTACCCCGAGCTGAGCTCGGGATAAATGGCAAGGAGGTTAAGTAGTCCCTTGTAGAAATGGTAAGATTGGACAAAAAAAAAAAAAAAAAAAGATTGTATCATTAGTAGGCACCTGTAATACATTAAGCCATAGACCCTGAACAAGCATGCAGATTGCAGATCAGATGTTTGGCTGACTGAAGTTTGACCAGATTTGCCTGATGCTTATTTCAGGTATGCGATTTAGACTCTGCTGATGCAGGACAGATAAGCATAACGCCAGGCAACCAGGAACGTTTAAAGTGATTTAAATAAGAGCCTCCATATCTCATAAACCGCCCCAGCTGTCACTGTACTCACCTACATGAACACAAGCGTATAGTATGGATGACAAGGATTGTCGATCACTGACTACTAGATTATACCATGAGAGTCATCCGGAAATTTCAGTTAGGCCTCTTTCACACTGGTCGCTGAAAAACGGATGCATTTAACTCCATAGCAGTGTATTGTGAAAAGCTTTCAGTGAAACCACGGATCATGTGAACTGACCCATAGGAAAACACACACTGGTCTGCACATCATGGTCCATATGCAATTCACTTTTTCACCTGAGTTTTCTCCTGGGTGAGATTTTCACAATTTGTAAATAAAATGCCTTTTAACCACTTGAGGACTGCAGTGTTAAACCTGCCTAAAGACCAGGCTAATTATTGCTAAATTGGCCACTGCAGGCAGCTTTAAGGCCAAGCTGCAGGGCCTCACAACAGCACACAAGTGATTTCCCAGCCCCCCCCCCCCGAAAAAAATATGAATTGCATATGGGCCGAGCAGAGGCGGGACAAGGTCCTCCAGCACCCAAGGCTGAGACACCAAAGTGCGCCCCTCCATCCTTCCCACCCCAGCCGTCACACACTGATTGCTATTAGACTAAGAGGCCCCCATGGGCCCACAACCTCCCCAACACCTTAATATCTAGTTATCTGGCTTGCAGTCACTGCCATGTATCCCCTTTTCTTATTTCTTTCAGCTTCAAACACAATTAGGAATGACAGCTGAATGAATTCTGCGCCCCCTCCTACACTGCGCCCTGAGGCTGGAGCCTCTCCAGCCTATGCCTCGGCCCGGCCCTGGGGCCGAGTTGTCTGTTCAGTTATAACTGACAGCAACTAATTCAGCGTGAATGGACCCTTCAGAAATCATTTCATTTCTCCACATAATCACCTCCATTATATAAGCATTTATCTCATCTCTGTACAATCACAGACATGGAGAGGGGATTCTTTATGTTCATGTTAATGCTGCTGAACACACACTACTCTGCACTATTCTCCTCCCCCCCCCCCCCCCCCCCCTAAAATCTACAGGCATTGAGCTGGTTGGCAGAATGCCCTCCTGGCGTTAGCAATGCCCCTTCCCCTGCTCTGAATGGCCAGCTCTGCCTCTCCCCACCTCCCCTGAGCTCTGTGATAAGACACACAGAGCTGCAGTGTCATGACCCTGGGGTCACAGCCCCATCCCTCCCAGATCCAATCTCATAGGCATCAGCCTAGGTTAAATTCCCCATTCACACAGGAGATTTTTACTAGCAATTTCAGCAGCACTTTCAATGACTAGCATTTTGAAAACTGCTACTGCAATGTAAAGTGTATGGCAGTTGTCCACTGTAGTGATCACCAGCAATTTGCTGAAGTCAAACATGGCGCTTGCAGCATTTTTTTACTATTTTAGAGCGATCACATTTCAATGTAAAGAATCACAAAACACCCAGTCGCTCCAAAATTGCTTTCCCATACAGTGAGATCCCCAGTGTGAATGGAAACAAACCAAAAGTTGTGCTTTCCACTTGTGTGTGAAGTGCAAAACCCATAATGCTTCACTTCACAGAAGAGGAGAAGTCTTAGGAGAGTACTGTACCATGTTAGCCAATAGCCATCAGTAAAACCAAGGAGTTTTGAGTCTGGTTGATACCATTTATTGGCTAAGAGAAGAAGAAGAAAAAAAAAAGTAAGCTTTCTGCTACTCGGCCTTCTTCAGACTTGAAGCTTACTCTTTCTCTTAGCCAATAAAAACACACAATAGGTGCCTCGTTTAAAGGAGACAACACCGAGTTCATTATGTAAGCTGCCATTGCCAATCTCCTGCCCTGCATACATTGTGGATCACCGATGCAGATACACTATGCCTTCACTGACTGCAGTGGCTGCATCCCATCAAGCAAGGAAGTAGAAAGTTTAGATGGCAAAGTGGGCAAATAGCACGCCTGGAAACTTGGGCACTGAGCGGATCGTTCAGAAACAGCCTTATCAGTCTGCAGATATACTGTACACACGCACTACTGTCGGGAGAACAACTGCCCGGCGGGAGGATCTGACGGACCAGTCGTTTTCTTTAGTAGTGTGGGAGTATGCACCTTTAGTGGCTGGATGGTGTAATGGTTAAGGGCTCTGCCGCAGGAGACCTGGGTTTGAATCTTGGGTCTTCCTATTCAGTAAGCCAGCACCGATTCAGTAGGAGGCCTTAGGCAAGTCTCCCTAACACTTCTACTGCCTATAGAGCGCATCCTAGTGGCTACAGCTCTGGCGCTTTGAGTCCGCCAGGAGAAAAGCACAATATAAATGTTATTTGTCTTGTCTTTAGACTACATGGTAAATTGGCCCTATGACAGTGCAGTCATGCAGACTGGAGAGGTGCCAGAGGCACTGCAGTTCAGCCATCATATATATGGGGGGGGGGGGGGGGGGGAGTTGAATGGACAAACTTTGGATACATTGTAATGGTGTAGCAGAACTCCACATCAGCTTAAGTGTAGGTAATTGTGTTAGGTGGTCTCGGCAGAGGGTGGGAGGTTAGGGAAGGTGACAGAATATTACCAACATCCTATTAGTAATGTAGATTAGAATAGAAGAATATCAGTATTACAACAGTGCCCACATTTCCCCATGCCTTTATTGTATGTGAGACATTGGCTTGGCAGGAGCAGCTCTCTCTAATGAGGGGAGGAGTGGGTAGTCTATGGCTGGACAGGAGTAGCCCTTTCTGCTCACACAGAGATAGTCCAGTCCAGCCATAGTTTGCTCACACCTCCCTTCATCAGACTATGGACAGGAGCAGCCCACTGTTTTATGAGGAAGATGCGACTCTGCAGAGCTCTGTGTGTTTTTATCAGAGCAGCTGATTAGCTTTTTCCCTGCTGCTCACTGCACAGCTCTGGAGGGGCAGCCAGGTGGCTTCCGCTGCCTGCAAGGGGAAGATCACCCCATGATCCGGAGCACATCTAAGAAGGCAGCAGAAAGGGGGCCACAAATCCAATCCTGTCCCCCTCCTAATGTATTCCAACCAGCCAGAACTCCAGCCCAGTGCCTGGTGTGAACTGTGCTGGCAACGCAGCCAGCCAATCACAGCTACATGCTGCATTAACCCCTTCACTGCTGCAGCGCTGTCATCTGGACAGGGAGAGTCCAATCCAATCCACTTTTTGTCCTGGGTGAGATTTCACATCTTATCAATAAAAATGCATTTTAAAAAGGGAACCTTAAGGGGCCCATTTACACTTAATCAGTTTGTGTGCGTTGGTACGCGTTTTTTCCATAGCAGTGCATTGTGATAAAGATTTCAGTTAAAATAATTTGTCAGGATCTGCTCCATGTAAAATTCTTATTTATAGCTCAGTAAAAATAGCATGAAAATAGCATAAAAATAGTGTGGCGGGTCATGATGGCGACTTGGCACACTATTTTTATGCTATTTTTACTGAGCTATAAATGAAGAATTTTAGATGGTGCGAATCCTGACAACTTATTTGAACTTGATCCCCTGCATACTCCATGGAAGATCACAGCACTTCATTATCCACTGGTGCTATCACACTCGTGACTCAAATATTTCAGTTAAAATGCGTTGTGTGAAAGGTGCCATAGGAAAACATGGGAATTACTTTGAAGATCAGTTTTCTTTCCGTTTTGACTGAGAGCAACTGATTAAGTGTAAAAGGGCCCTAACTGTATCTAAAAAAAAAAAGTTTAACTTACCTGGTGCTTCTACCAGCCCCCTGCAGCCGCCCTGTGCCCACGCTGTCACCAAGCGTCCCCACAGTCCCCCACAGTGACCCTCTTCCGGCTGACTGGCGAGTCGATGGGCCACTGCGCATGCATCGGCCGTGCATGTCCTCGATCACGTTCTGCACATGCGCAGTATAGGATTTTCTTCATACTGTGCATGGGCTAGGCGCTTCTATCCATGGGAGCGTGATTAGGAAACATGCAGACCAGGGCCACGCATCAGAACGAAGATAAGACGCTGTGGGGGGCTGGAGGATCGGTTAATCCTGGCGCAGGCACAGGGCAGAAGTCTGGTAGAAGCCCCAGGTAAGTAATTTTTTTTTTTTGTTAAATACAGTTAAGGTTCACTTTAAAGTGGATCTGAGGTGAACTTTTACTCATTGCATAATTGTGTTCCTTTCCTATTGTTTATAGGGCATTCCTCAAGCCAAATACTTTTGTTTTGTTTTAATACTCAAATTCCCTATAAACAAAATAAACCACGCCCACAGGTTTTCAGAGAGCCTTGGCAGTAGCAAGGGCTCATGGGAGCTCAGTCTGGGCAGGAGGAGGAGGTGTTACTAGCCATCGATTTCAGAGGCAGAGGGGGAGGAGGGGGGGGGGGGATTAGTTTTTTTCACAGGCTCAGTGATCAAGATACAGATAAGCTTGCCTGTGTGTGTAATGTTTACAAACAACATGGCTGCTGTCGTATCACAGGAAGAAATAATCATTTTCTATTAAAGCTGTTTGCAGCTAGATTTGCTGTGTAAACTATCTAAAAACTGTACATAAGATATATAGACAAGTTACTTGTTATAGTTAGTTTTTCATCTCGGATCCGCTTTAACCACTTGCCGACCGCACGCTTATACCGTGCGTCGGCAAAGTGGCAGCTGCAGGACCAGCGACGCAGTACTGCGTCGCCAGCTGCAGGCTAATTAATCAGGAAGCAGCCGCTCGCGCGTGCGGCTGCTTCCTGTCAATTCACGGCGGGGGGCTCCGTGAATAGCCTGCGGGCCGCCGATGGCGGCTCGCAGGCTAAATGTAAACACAAGCGGAAATAATCCGCTTTGTTTACAGTTGTACAGCGCTGCTGCGCAGCAGCGCCGTAAGGCAGATCGGCGATCCCCAGCCAATCAGCGGCCGGGGATCGCCTCCATGTGACAGGGGACGTCCTGTCACTGGCTGCACAGGACGGATAGCGTCCTGTGCAGCCTCGATCGCCGGGGAGGCAGCAGGTAGGAGAGGGAGGGGGGAATGTCGCCGCGGAGGGGGGCTTTGAGGTGCCCCCCCCCCCGCATCACCCAGCAGGCAGAAGAGATCAGACCCCCCCAGCACATCATCCCCATAGGGGGGAAAAAGGGGGGGCAATCTGATCTCTCTGCCTGCTACCTGATCTGTGCTGGGGGCTGCAGAGCCCACCCAGCACAGATCAGTAAAAACAGCGCTGGTCCTTAAGGGGGGGTAAAGGGTGGGTCATCAAGTGGTTAAAGGGAAGGTTCAGGGACAGTTGATAAAAAATAAAAATCCGAATCCACTTACCTGGGGCTTCCTCCAGCCCGTGGCAGGCAGGAGGTGCCCTCGGCACCGCTCCGCAGGCTCCCGGTGGTCTCCAGTGACCGGCCCGACCTGGCCAGGCCGGGCCTATTCTGCGCTCCATTGTGCGTTCCACGCCGGCGCGCTGACGTCATCGGACGTCCTCCGGGCTGTACTGCGCAGGCTCAGAACTACTGAGCCTGCGCAGTACAGCCCGGAGGACGTCCGATGACGTCAGCGCGCCGGCGTGGAACGCACAATGGAGCGCAGAAGAGGCCCGACCTGGCCGCCGGCCTGGCCAGGTCGGGTCGGCCACCGGAGACCACCGGGAGCGGCACCGAGGGCACCTCCTGCCTGCCACGGGCTGGAGGAAGCCCCAGGTAAGTGGATTCGGATTTTTATTTTTTACCAACTGTCCCTGAACCTTCCCTTTAAGCCACCTGCAAGCAAGTAAAGATTCAGAATTTTGAGAATACTTTTTACCTACTATTTGGTACTTTTTCAATTGCAGAGTGCTGAAAAGTTATTTTAAACTCCTAGGAGAAAACTTAAGAGAAAAAGTGAACTGGATCAGGCCCAAAGTAACACAAGTAGTGGTTATTCAACACCAGTGAAGGCTTCATAGGGTGTAGCAATAGCAGCAGGCAGAGAGCATTGATGGTGAGTAATAAACCACATCAGCCAATCAGAATCACTTCAGCAGCTAATGGAGGCAGATAACAAAAGCCAAGTAATTAACTATATATATCTTCAACTGTGATCTAAATTATTCCTGAAGACAAGATCAATATCTCCCTATCTAAGGGGAGGGGAGGACCTGTCACTTGTGCAATACAGGAGAGGAGCAGCCACGTCCAATGGGATGGCACAGTTAATTCTGTGACTGTTTCTGCACTTCCTGGGTAATGAGCATGGTTTAATAATGAAGACATTTAATATTCGTTCTATTAAAGATGGGGGAGAAAAAAAAGAGAAGACAGACACTAGATCCATAGTCTGATTTTATTTTGGGAGGGGGGGAGGGGAGGCAGATATGGGGGTGACGCCAGATACCATGTTGTCAGTTTTACAAACAATTTTTTTCCACTTACACAGGGACAAACAGATCGAATCTTCATTGACACAAATGAGGCAAGTGTGGAGTGGAGATACATTAAATCGTGAGGCCAATCAAATAAAGAGGCGCTATAAAAAGTCGTGTGAGGGGTGAGGTGGGGGTGATCTATTAGGTACAATGTGCAATACACACGGAGGTGAATGGATGTGGTCGGGGTGGGGCTACAGTCCATCAGTTCACCAAGTCATGGGAATGAGTGGATCCTCATCCTCCATATTCCTCAGTGAGGGTCTCAGGGCTGCGTCATGGCGGCCCGTTTACTGGGGGCCCCAAAAACTTCAAATAGCATCTTACTGCTAGTCACACCTACGCAACCTCATCACTATGAAAGGGGCCATCAATGTGGTGACATCAGTGCGATTAACCCAATATTTTCCAGGGAGTGTCCGGTGACAATTCACCTTCATGGTGGAAAGCATGCTGTGCGACTTGGTCCACTAACCCCTCAAGTCTCAGGGCAAATATTTTGGTTTCTGCAAGGGTGGGGAAAGGGGGAGGGGATAATGTTAGGCGATATTAAATCCAAACAATAGAATTAACTAAAAATAGAATGGGTCCCAGAAAGGACCTAATATATACATATTCCAGCTGCCATAAGCAGCAAGAGGCTCTCAGTCCCAGAATGGAGCACAGATGGGGGACAGTGTCCTAAGCAGATGGACTGTTTGGAATCCCTTCCATCTATATACACGTTTTCATACGATTTCTTTTTTTGAGCTTTGGGTTGAAATATAAAAAAAAAAGAAAAAAAAAAAAGTCTCTAGGAGGACATATTCCCACACTGTCTTCAGAGACCATAGTCCGGTTCCCAGGTTTACACGAAAAAAATAAATTAATCGCTTAGAGATGGTGGTAAGTCCAGGCACAAGTTATTTGACCCCCAGGGGTCAGGCCCTCCATCAAACTCCAAACATTGCCACCTGTCCTTTGCTGACAACACTAGACCTCCAGGGGGCGCTCCTTCCCATGTACACCACTTAGAGAGTTTCCATCACTGGAGCTGGTGGGATCTCAACTCTCACAAGACCTGGAACCTCCATGACGCCTGATCTTTGTAGTCCAGACAGTCGGAGGAGTTAAAGTTCAGTTTCCAGGAGGAGGCGGCAGCAGCAGCCTGGTCTTTGTAGTCCAGGCAGTCAGAGGAGTTGAAAGGCAGTCCTGTGCTGGCATAGCCTTGGTGGTGATGGTGATGATGGTGGTGGCTGGAGGTCTGGCTCAGATGATGGTGATGGTGGTGATGGCTGACATAGAGGAAGGAGTCATTGGACTGAGCTGATGAGGGTGGTGGTGAGAGTGCATAGGCGCCAGATAGGAGCTACAATCCACCCCACTGAAGTAAGAGGATGATGGGGCAGGGTAGCCCTGGTGTAACTGGCAGCCTGACTGTAGGACATCGGATAAGAAGCTGCAGATGAAGAGCCAGAGCGCTGCATGCAGGAGGCGCTGCCAGGTCCTAGGGGGTCGGATGCGGAGCCGGGGGCGGGGCAGGTGCCTGGAGAGATGGAGGCGGGCTCCAGATGGAGGAAGCAGTTGGAGTGTTGCCGTTTAAAGCTGCTCCCAGGGCGGGATTTCCGGAGGAATTGGAACTGGAAGAAGAGGGAGGATGAAGATCCGGAGCTGGACACTGCCGGTGGAGTGAACTGGCCGCTGCTCTCCGATCCGGAGCTCTCCCGGGCGGGGCTGCACTTCTTCTTGGCCGGGCGACTCTTGGCCCCCGCGGAGCTGCTCTGCTGTTGCTGCTGCTGCCGGCACTTTGCGCGGCGATTCTTAAACCACACCTGGAGAACAAAGAGAAATAATAGTCATTACCGGAAGTGTCAACCTCGCCGGCATATCTTACTACCCTTTCCGTCTTATGAATGGAATCACTGTGGCAATGGTGATAAAAGCTGTGCAGGGAGGGAAGGGCAGTTTTAGGACAAGAAAAAAAAAATATTACAGGCGCATATTATTACTAGAAGCATTACAAAACAAACTGCTAATTGGGAGCTTTCCAATTCCACAAAATCAGATGATAGAATGTATTACTCCTAATTAATATACACCGCTATTTTAATATTAATGCTATAACAGGATAATCATAAGGGTAATCCTAGTCACTAAAATCCTGCCAGATTATCAGTGGTCCGAAACTAAAGATCAATTATTTCAGGCGCTCCTCTGACCTCTGTAACATGCTGCACATTCACTTCCATTTTTTCTTCCCTTAGGAGATACTACTTTTTTCGTCTGTTTAAAATAACTTTCCAACACAGTACTAAAAAGGTAAGTGAAAGTACTGTCATAATTACTCAGAATATTCTCTCGCTGGTGGCTTAAACGGCATTTTATTGATAAGATGCGAAAAATCTCACCTAGGAGAAAGAGTGAAAGGAATCGGCCCTATATAAATAAAACAATCACATCGCCAGTCACTGGGCGTTTCATTGGGCCCTATGCAATTCGGTTCTAAGGATATATTTTCACACCTGATCAATAAAATGCCTTTGAAACCACCAAGAAAATACTCCGAATAATTTTAACAGTACTTTGTCTCCTACTTTTTGGCATTTTTTCAATTGCAGAGTGCTGAAAAGTTTTTAAACAGATTAAAAAAAAAAAAAAAAAAAAAAAAAAAAAGTTCTTAACTAGGAAAACACCAGGAGAGAAGAAAAATGAATTGCTTATGGCCCATAGGCTTATTTTATTGTGACTTTTTCCTTACTAAATATGCTGAAAATGTTTTTAATTAAACTAAAACGAAATTCTATAGCAATGGCCAGAAAAGTAAAGTTAAATGATCACATCCACCATCAAGGCTATTTTTTTTTTCACACGCTCGCATTCGGAATGCTTTGCATGTTATAGAAGTTTGAGGTTTCCGCTAAGACATCGTTACTACAAGATATGAGAGTACCGTCGCTTGTCTAGAAGATAGTGCTTGTCCCGGCCATTAGTGTTCCTCTATCAGCTTATTATAGGGACCCACCATTCTGTGAAAAAATGAACAATCTAGGACCTGAATGCCCTTATGAATATACTACAATTCCACTATAGGGCAGATACATCCCGCTAGGAAAGGCGATTGTGTATTATTGTAATTAGCGTTCCAATAATTGCATCCACGAGGAATAACTTTCTATTATATTAATTACATCGTTATAAGCCGGCCAATGAATGTGGGTATGACAGATGAGCGCTATAGAAGAGAAGTAATCCCAATGATGACTGGTATAGGGAGCGCTACACACACCTATATTACATAGAGCTTATGAAGTGATACATAAAGAACACTGGAAAGTATACAGGATGCGGAATATCTGGCGGAATGGCAGCATGTGGCGGTTATATCTGGATCACGCGCGGCGCCAGCAATTCTACGTCTAGTTCCGCGGATAGAACAAGCTGGCTCCCTGAGAATATGGAAATCTCCGGAGTAAATGTAATTGATTGTTTTTTGTTCTATCTTGCAACAGCTCTAAATAACTGCACAGAACTCGCACAATGCTCAACAACAGAACTATGAAAAATATAAAAACCCCAAGAACTTCTCAGAGACCATTTATTCCACGCAGCTTCATTACAGCATTAGGTCACCCACCAGCATCATGACCGATAACCAGATCTGATAGTTGAGGAGAGAGAGTCGGGACGGTGTGTATCACCTGAACACATCAGTGGGAATATACACATTTCTGGTGTATTCTCAGAGTGTGATGAAAGCAGTCATGCAGCAATACAGACTCCATACACCCTCATACAGTACTGTATATATAATATACAGTGTTACACCCCCTTACACACGCACCCTGCAACTTCTACATGTTATATATAGAATCCCTTGACGTCTGTTTGCTTTTAAGCTGTATTTAGCTAAGCACACCGAGTCACATTGTGACGGAGCTTCAGATCTAAAATATAAAAATAAAAATCACCTACAATGTTGCATTTGTTGCAGCAGACAGTAGTAAGGGACTTACTAGGATTGGTCCCTGTGGTGCTCCTTGGGGGGCGCAGGCACCCTGATGGGACAAGATGGCACTGTGGGGGTCTCTCTGCCTCTTTGGAGCTGGACAGGGGAAATGGGGACATGTAGCCTGGCACTGGGGGACTTCCAACACAAATCGCGTCTGTATTGTGGACCCCTCACTGGAGGATATTATCCAGGACCTGTCCAACCCCAGCCTGACCCGCCTGATCTTAGAATAGAGTTGATATATCCACATGCAACATCAGTGGAACCTACAGGCATTCTGCCACCACCTGGCTATTATGAGACTTTTAGTTCCTCCAGATCTCAGACCCTCAATTATAGCAAGTGAGCAAAATGTGTGGTACATCTCCCCACCTGCAGGGGGCGCCACACTTCTGCGCCCACCGCTATTCAACTACATTATAAATCACACGCAACGGTCGCAGAACCCAGGAATGGGCTTCGCCATAACATAAAACCTGAAATCAAAATAAGCCGCATGTCCATGTTTGAAGGCCCTGCAGGGAAAGTGAAAGGGGGGGGGGGGGGGGGGGTGGGGGGAGAAGAATCGGATAATAAGTTGCAAGTTCAGGCTAGGGGGGGGGGGTGGAATCTTAAGCCCGATTGACTCCCCACTCCTTTCCTAGTCTCGTCTGACGTGATGGGTCTGTATTTTGTCCTCATCACCAGGCTGAAAGTTTGGCAACATTGGGGTACCCCCGGCCAGGCAGATTTATAGGTAGGAGGGACCAATCTGATCGCATCTCCCCAATATCTGGAAGGAGCTGAGGCTCGCTAGGTTTGGGGAATAAGCTCGTGCAGATACAGCACACACAGGGGCGTAGCAATAGGGGTTGCAGAGGTAGCGACCGCATCGGGACCCTTGGGCCAGAGGGGCCCCGAAGGGCCCTCCCTCAACTACAGTATTAGCTCTCTATTGGTCCTGTACTCATAATAATTACTTCTATAGATACTTTGAATAGTGGTAATCCTTAACAAACTGTTTCCCATCCTTTTCTTGCACCTCTGAAACTGTAGTTGCCCTTGGCAGGTTTTGGTGCGCCGTATTAATTGTTATGTATAGAGTGCTTGGGGGGGCCCCATTGTAAAACTTGCATCGGGGCCCACTGCTCCTTAGCTACGCCACTGAGCACACATTTACTAAACCTACTTCTATAGTTCCTTATAGAAATAAAAACTGCCCAGAAATACATGAGCTGGTTTACTGGTTTCAAGTTTTGTTCTTTTCGTACAGCACGAAGTGTTGGGGAAACTTTAGCCTGCAAACTAGTGCAAGAAGGCGCTAATTGGCGATAGTGTTTTCCATGATCTCCTGGTAATTGATGAAATCATTGGTCTGATAATTAGCGACGGAAATACGGTGACAATGACATTAGCGAGGAGGATAGCAGTGAAGACAATGGGCAGAAGTGACGGACCATACTGGTGGCGGCAATGAACGCACCTGGACGCGGGACTCCGGCAGGTTGATCTTCAGCGCCACCTCCTCCCGCATGAAGATGTCTGGATAACGCGTCTTGGCGAACAACGCCTCCAAAATGTCCAGCTGCGAACGTGTGAAAGTGGTGCGTTCCCGGCGCTGCTTCCGTGGGGTGGCTGCGGGGAGACAGAGCAGACATCAGATCAGTGCATGAACTCAACACAACAGTATACAAAACAATAATGGTCAAGAAGTTTTGAAGTCAGGATGACCCCATAAAGTATTCAAGATTTCAAGTTATTGTCTAACCTAACAAAACAAAAAAAAGTTTTCGGCTAGTAAGCCTAGACTCAAATCCTGAAGAATGCTTCATAGCCGAAAGCTTACTCTTTCTTTTAAAGTCAATAAAGAGTATCATCCTGATTCAAAAGGTTTGCTTTTAGTTTTACTGATGACTAACAGCGCAGCATTCTATTGCTAGTGCTACTATTAACTATATTAATCTATACAAAGCGCACACCATTGTAGAGTCTAAATTCTTTGGTCATGTATTGGCCAAGAATATTCCCAATAACAGTAGGATAGGCGAGACAGGGGGCCCCGGTCTCCTGTGCCATGGTTTGTACTTTTTACCTCTTCAATTTGGTCATTCACATCCCTATTATGGAGTCCCACCTATTAGAACATCACTTTTGGCAATTAACGTTAAATATACAGAGTTTGGTGGCGATTTAGGAGACAGTGAAGTGAGCCGGTGTTCACTCCAAACATGACTATAAAAGCCTATAAAAGCACTTCTCAGTATAAGATTGGAGCCTCTAGTCAAAGAAAGATCCCCACTGGAAAATACAATGGCCACCTCCGGGGATGCATATCTGGAGTATATAGCGAAATGCATTCTTGTTAAAGATTAAAAAAGGGGGCAAAATAAAATCATACACAAACAAATGGATATAATAAATTATTACATATCAATCCATAACAATAGATCCTCTGAGACCCACTCTATCTATACACAGTTTAATTATTGAATAATAAATGGTGATCTGCGGATATTGTTCTTCTCCCTTGGCCTTAGATTATTTGATGGATCGATGTGACATTATCTAAGGCAATAACCTGTAATTTATATAAAACCATCTTTAGTATTATGTAAAATATGGGAAGTAAATTATTCTTGCCAAAAACTTTTATAAAAAGTTCCAGAAAGGTCCAGATCGGTATTGGAGCTGTAGGCACGAGACAGGCTTGACCCTCGGCTTGATCTCAACTTCTCACAGCTTTCAATTAAAATGGAAATACATACAATATCATCTGGATGATCGTGCAGGATCATGCGACAGCAAAACAGGAAGAGATCGGTGCGAGGCTTCAGCTTCAGCAGACAGTTCAGATTTCATTTTTTAAATGTTTTTATTACACAATTTATAGTTCACGAGAGTAAAATAGCTGATTAAAAAAATATATATTTAAATACTTTGTAAAACGTTTTACTGGAGCATTCTTCCACTTTTTTTTAAATATATGCATTTTAATAGAACGCTAAAACTTTGCTTTTATAAAAGTTTTTAGCATCTATGGTCAATATACAATTCACTTTTTCCCTGAGTTATCTCCTACAAAACAATTTTAATCTTTTCTTTAAAATATTTTTAAGCATTTTACAACTTAAAAAAAGATACCAAAAAGTTGGCGAGAAAGAATTATGAAAATGATTCTCAGCGTTTTCTTGCTGGTGGCATTAGGACATCTTGTGAAAAAAAATCTCATAGAAGAAGAACACTTGAGAAAAAAAAAAGTGAATTGCATATGTGCCTGGACATTAATGCAGATTTCTATATTGTGGAGCCGCTCAAATCAGTCCCATCCACAGACTCATTTTTTTACAGATATGAATTTCAGAAACAAAACAAAGAAGCTTCGGCCTGTAGTTTGTCCACGTTTATATACTGTAAAAAAAAACGTTTATAACAAAAATATTCTGCGCCTGACAAACGTGAAAAGTTTCATCAAACAAGTGAATGTAGCTAATCGGGGTGTTGTGGTAGCAGGCCTGTCCTAGCAGTAATAGACACAGGCCTGGCTTCCTAGTAGTAATATTATACAGGAACTCAGGTAAGCTTTGTGCAGATCTCTTCCTGCCTGAGCCCAGCCTCCCACCACAGCTACTCCTCCAGCTCTCGCCTGGGCTCTTCTCAATAAAACAACTAACAAAATCGCTAAAACTGCAGCATAGATCTCCGTCCATTCTGCACAGCACTGCTCGCAAATACCCCCCAACACAAGCAATGGCTGCAGCTCAGAGCTGCTACTCCTCCATTGCTGGAATTTAAATTGTATTTGTCAAACTGCTTACAATCTGTTACTGACCGCCTTCTACCAGTAAACAGGAACAACTAGAGTGAATTTGTTTTGAAGAGACGGATTTGAAGATAATTTAGTAGCAATTCAATAAAAAAAATAAAATAAACGGAGAAGCTCCAGAAATTTATTTTTGAAACACTAAGAAAAAAAATATTATACGCTAACAAATATCAATTCAAGCGTTTCTGTAAAGGAGGTGGAAATAGGAAGGTAGATTTCAATCTGTAGAGACAGTATAAAGATTGGATATTAAAAAACAACAACTTTGCTCTTTGAATGTACGATATATGTATAATCTACGTGTAGGCCTCACATAGACTACAGAGATCTGGAGGGGTCGGGCTTGCTTACCTGGGTACCCCACAGACGGGTGCAGCAGATCCATCGCGGGTCCTGTGAGCCCCAAGCCATTCATGCCATAGGGGGGCTGTTTGAGGTATGACATCATGCTAACAGCTGGACTGGGGGTCCCGGATAATCCACAAACGGAATTTATATTTTTTTTTCCTCCCTTTTCTTCTCTTCTTTACAGCCAAAAACTTGTGTCTTCAGCTCCTTCCGTCCACCAAGGCGGCTCCAGTGAGACTCTGCTGCAGAAATACACAATAATCAGTATAGAAGTGACTCCACACAGAATAGAAATTACTCCACACACGATAGAGCCCTGGCCTCCGCGAGATTGGTCTACACTCTTCTCTGGAGACCCATCGCAAGCAAACAGACTCATTTTGTTATTGTTATAGTCGAGCGAGCCTTATATTAAAAAGTTTCAGAAGTCAAAACCGGGAAGAGGAGGAAATTGGAGAATAACACGTTTACTAGCACTGGAGGCAGCGAGAGGTGCTCGTGTGTCCATAGCAGCTGCCTCGGCCTACACTCTACACGGCGAGATCTGCTGATCCCCCAACAACGCGGACCCTTTAAATCCCCCCTGATCAGCAGCGGGCAGGCCGCACATCCACCGGCTTCAGGCAGCTGCAATTCATCCCCAGCATCAACTCACTCTGCAGATGGCGGCCATTGATAGGCTAATTTAGCTCTCTGGCCAGGCAAACGTATCTGCAATCACCCCCCTCCAGCCAGCACTAATTAATGGAGATCCTATACAAACACCCCATTTACATAACTTATTCCAACCAGGTGGATATTTGGGGGGGGGGGGGGTATCCATGCAGGGGAGGCAAAGCGAAAGCAAAGGATGGGGACTGTCAGGCTATGAGATATTTATAGATAGAGAGATCTCAAAACACATACACACACAAGTAAGAAGTTATAATACAAGAGAGCGAAGCTTTACCATGGCCTCCTGCCTGCCTGGAAGATGAGACTCCTGTGCATAAAGTTTTGGCAACTGGACCTGCCCTGTTGTATAACCCAGAAGGAGGAGGAGAGACACACTACAAACAAACAGGCAGCTTTGAGACGAGTGAAGGTGAGATCAGGCCGATACCTCACTATTTATACAGTATTATAATATGCCTATGACGGGGCAGTCATCTAGGGTTAGCCTGAGTGCTGCGGTAATGTCCGGTCAGGCAGACTATGCTTAGTGGGTCAGGTGCTGTAAAGGTCAGCCTGTAGTACTGGCTCAGTGGGTAAGTGCTCCCACATTAGTAAAGCAATACTAGAAGGTCAGGATAGCAGGAAGGGGCAGCAATAGCCTCCCTTACTAGCCAGGCCTCCCTATAGACCCCCCCATCTACAGGACTGGGGCATACCCTCAACACTATGGGGATCCCTGGCTGATGGCGGGAGAGCAGAAAGTCGTGATTAAACTCTAAGTTGTGTTACAGCAGCAGATCTCACACTAATGAAGTGTTGCTGCTGTTCCCACCCTTTTCCTCTCCCCCTAATAATAAAGTTGAGTTCCTGTGCCAGGAGAGCAGTGAGAGAGTCAGGAGGGCAGCCCAGGGAAAGGCTATTATAAATCAAGTCATTTACCTTGTCGGAAGAGTAGTTGTCGTACGCCGGGCGCTTTAGGTGATTGGAAATGTGGACTGATGAAGATTGATCACCCTCCTCTTGCCCTACCCCTTGTAAGCGAGCGAGGGGCGGCCGACCAACCGCGCGCCTCCACCAATCAGCGGCGGGGAGGGCTCAGAGTGACAGACGCCTCGGCCAATGGCGTGCCTGGATGAGAGTGCTCGTCACGCCCCTCGCTAGACTGTGCTGAGTGTGAGCAGTGCTGAGAGGCAGCAGAGAGAGAGGAGACTGTTGTGATCCCCTCACTACAACACTACTGGGATTAATAAAACAAACACAAATGAGGGGACACCTTTCCAGCAGACACAGGGACATCACAAACACAACATAAAACTACATCCCACAACTTTATACACAGATCCTCCACTATTCACTGATGAGGCTTCATACAACACTACTGGGATTTATAAACACAAATGAGGGGACACCTTTTCAGCAAGACACAGGGACATCACAAACACAACATAAAACTACATCCCACAACTTCACCACAAACACAACAACTACATCTCACAACTTTATCACACAGATCCCCCCACTATGCACTGATACAACACCTGGTGCTGGCCTATACCACCACTCTATCATAATCATCAGTGGCGTTCTGTGTGAATAATCACAATAACTGTGTCTTATATTGAAAAGGGGTAATAAAAGCTACAAAGATCTGCAGGGATTGTAGTATGATCAATGCATAAAAAGACAAAACAACTCATCTGATGCTGATGCTGCTAATACATTATACCACGGTAACTGGGCATCTAGTGGAATAATAAGACAAGGTGTACCACATCCATAACCATTTAAACTATCAGCAGATTCAATTATTTGAGTTTTGTCTTTGTTTTTTTTTCACAGGATGCAAAGACAACTATTCCCGATGGCATCTGTGCTGGAAAATCGCCTAACAACTCACAACTCGCACCTCGTTATAGGGACAGATCATTTCTATGCAAGAAAATATTAATCGAAAGCGATGATTAATCTGTTTTATCACAGAATAGTCTTCAAAAATGATCCACACCAGATAATTAAATACTATTCTGTGATCCATTTATTACACTTGTCCCTGTGTGGACTGTATTTTCCAAACGTCAACATCCAACTTTCTCAACTAAAGAAATCAAATGTAGCTGGGAGACTCGCGGCCGATTACATTTTTTTTTCTTCTGCCGCTGAAACAACAATTATTTCACTATCGATGCTGGGAAACGATATCTTCAAAATTCACCCGCAATTTGAATACGAATATATATAACCAGTTTTCTAAAAATCGTCATTATAGCAAAATACCTCTATTTCTCTTCTAATTTCAATTTTAAAGGATTATGGTAGAAAAAAAAAAAACAATGTGTGTAATATATATATATATATATATATATATATATATATATATATATATATATATATATTTTACATAGTGCCTTCAAAGCAAGTAACTGCCAGACAAGTCAAATGTATTAATTTTCGGTGGGCTATAACGGGGAGTCGGGGACATGAAATAAACAGGGATGGGGTCTGCAGAAGGAAGGGGGGGGGGGGTCCAGATCTTTCTCCACTCCAGGAAAGTCATCCACACAGAGGCACTTTCCCTGGGAACAAAGACACCGCGGCTCATTCACAAAAATAATTAACTCCCCCCCCCCCTCCTTAAAATTCCCTCTCTTAGAAGTTTCTTTCAGAAGTGCCCCGTCTGTTCTCCCGACCATGGATGTCCTCATAGGGGGCTACACTCTGCAGGAATGGGTTTGCCCCAGTGATCGCCTGATATGATCGGTGCTTCTGTGGCATCCATGAGGCTGGAGCAGTGCGTCAGGCAGGCCGCTGTCCCCATGTAATAATATTGGGGAGGGGGACACCGGGGCTGGGCGGCCTCTGCTCTCATCTGATCGGCTCACAAGGTATCAAGTGGCACAAACCCTTTCTGTAATAAGAGTATTTTGTCTAATCCCAAATTGCAGGAGAATTTTCTTAATGCCTCTGCCCATAAACCTCGGATTAAGCAAAGTTTAGAAAGAGGGGGAGGAGGGCAGAAAGGAAAGGAAGAGAAAAAAAAGACAACAAAAGTTTAGTGTGTGAAGCAGTGGAAATTGTAGTCGGATTTGCAGTGACTGGCTAGTTGGCTGCTGGATGGAGCAGATAAAAAGGGAATGGGCAGGAGGAGATGCTGCGGCCGCCGCTCTGCCGGGACATGTGTGACAAGGGGGGACATCCTGCTGCCTGCCACCATCACACCTGGGACATGCGTGACAAGGGGGACATCCTGCTGCCACCATCACACCTGGGACATGTGTGACAAGGAGGGACATCCTGCTGCCTGCCACCATCACACCTGGGACATGTGACAAGGGGGGACAACCTGCTGCCTGCCACCATCACACCTGGGACATGTGTGACAAGGAGGGGGGGCACCCTGCTGCCACCACCACCACACCTGGGACATGTGTGACAAGGGGGGACATCCTGCTGCCTGCCACCATCACCTGGGACATGTGTGACAAGGGGGGACATCCTGCTGCCTGCCACCATCACCTGGGACATGTGTGACAAGGGGGACATCCTGCTGCCTGCCACCATCACACCTGGGACATGTGACAAGGGGGGACATCCTACTGCCACCATCACCACACCTGGGACATGTGTGACAAGGGGGGGGGGACATCCTGCTGCCACCATCACCACACCTGGGACATGTGTGACAAGGGGGGACTCCCTGCTGCCACCATCACCACACCTGGGACATGTGTGACAAGGGGGGACACCCTGCTGCCACCATCACCACACCTGGGACATGTGACAAGGGGGGACATCCTGCTGCCTGCCATCACACCTGGGACATGTGCGACAAGGGGGGGGGGGCATCCTGCTGCCACAATCACCCCTGGGGCATGTATGTGACAAGGGTGGGCACCCTGCTTCCACCACCACACCTGGGATATGTGACAAGGGAGGGGGCATCCTGTTGCCTACCACCATCACCCCTGGGACTTGTGTGACAGGGGGGGGGGCATCCTGCTGCCACCATCACACCTCTGCCACCATTACCTGGGACATGTGTGTGAAAAGGGGGGACATTCTGCCGCCTGCCACCATCAAACCTGGGACATGTGACGGGGCATCTTGCTGCCATCACCCCTGGGACATGTGACAAAGAGGGCCATCCTGCTGCCAACACGCCTGGGACATGTGTGACAAGGAGGGACACCCTGCCGCCTGCCACCATCACATGGGATATGTGTGACAAGGGGGGACACCCTGCTGCCACCATCACCACACCTGGGACTTGTGACAAGGGGGGACATCCTGCTGCCACCATCACCACACCTGGGGCATGTGTGACAAGGGGGGGGGGGCACCCTGCTGCCACCATCACCACACCTGGGACGTGTGACAAGGGGGGACATCCTGCTGCCTGCCACCATCACCTGGGACATGTGTGACAAGGGGGGACATCCTGCTGCCTGCCACCATCACCTGGGACATGTGTGACAAGGGGGGACATCCTGCTGCCACTATCACACCTGGGACATGTGTGTGACAAGGGGGGGGGGCATACTGCCACCATAAGACCCCTCCACAGCTACCTGTGCTATAAGAAGGACCACCAGAGGCACGTCTGTGACACCTACAGGACCGCAGCTCATCCTCATCCCACTAACATCAACAGCAGCCCCATCGTCAGGGATGACTGAGTCCTCAGAAAAACAAAAATCTGCCCTCTCCGGGGGCTCTTTCATGCAGCTTGGCCTTGGATCCGGATGACGGTTCATGAAGCTTCCAAATTGCAGGGGCAGAACTCTCCACGTTATCCTATTGTGCCTTTGATTGGGGGCTGTTTGTGTAGCGCAGCAGTAGTGTGCCGCCAAGGTAAGGGAAAGAGCTTGAGGGGGGGGGGGGCTCTCACTGTACCCCGGGCATCTTTCAGTCCTCTCCCCACTGACAATTCTCCAGCCTCTTCCAACGTGTAGCTTCTTCAGAATAAAGACCCCGAAACGTCAATCAGTATATAGTCTCACTATTATTCCTTTATCTGTGGATGTAATGAAAAAAATCTCTATCTATTTGCAGAGTGTCGGTTCTGTTAGAGTAGTTCAGTTAGGTTTGCTGAGCCACAGGTTGTCTTCCTCCACCCCCCAGTTTCTCATAGCAACCTATCACTATATACTGCTCTGGGCTGCAGTTAGTGGGTCAGACTTGACTGCGTTACTGTAAACTGTATAGCTATACATACACACTCCGGTCACAGCAAGGAAGATGATCAGGACAGCTATAGATGCTTCAGCTGTCAGATCTGATTTTTGCCCCCAGTAATCATAAGCATCCCCCAGTCTCTGTAGCAGGACCGGCCTCCAGGCTCAGCACAGCACCCCCCCCCCCCCACACACAACAGGTAATAAACTAACAGCCTCATCTACCCCACTGACCCCCCCCCCCCCCCCCCCCCATCTATACTGACCCTGATCCAGGAGGAGAGCCCCGTCACCGGTCTCCTGTCTACATGACTGTAATTATTAATATAACTTGTAGATGGGTGCAGATTATACTGTGTGCCTGACTGTACACATAGCAGAGGATCCAGGAAGGGATTACCGAGAACAGACTGTATCCAGCAGCTATAATACACACAAGGACCGGGCTGCCTACCTCTGTACTATCACTAAGCACACATCCCAATCATGGCGATTACATGATCAGGATTTCTTAATAATGACCATATGCGAATAAATGCCCAGTCCTGCAGTATATGGGGCACTGCTTCATTTCACCTCCAATCAGATTGCTTATCATTATATAGTGAGCCTGACATACAGGAATGTATATCCTCAAAACCTGCTGAACGATATTCCTAGGAATTGTTTACAGTGACATTAGTCAGCATATTCAGCAAGCCGGGAGTAGCAGAGCATAGGGCACAATTCATTAGTAAATAGAGTATTATATTTAAGAACACTTTCCCCTTGTAATATTATTATTGCATTACTATGGGCAGTGTACGAAAAAAATCTCTCAGTAGTACCAGACAAAGCTTCTTCTTCCTATAGGAAATGCCCAGGAGGTATTGGGCAAAAAACAACCAACCAAATAAATCAAAATTGTGTGACATCGAAGTGTGATTTGAACAATGCAGGGAGTTTAAGAAAAAAAATGAGAATTGTCAGGAAGGGGGTTGTTGTCGCTCTATGTATAATTATTAATATCAAAGGACATATGGAAATAGGTGTGTGATAATGATATATATCCATTTTCGTAGTAACAAAATAAACTCATTAACAAACAATAAATAAGTAATACAAGTTTGGATAAAAACACAGGACATAACTGGTAAGAAATAGTTTACTTTTATTGAAAACTGTATGAGACATAATTGTAATAAATAAACAGTTGAACAGTTGCACCAATATGACAGAAGTATGTAAAGTAGGCTGACACACGGTATATATATATATATATATATATATATATATATATATATATATATATATATATATATATATATATATATATATATATATATTATACCGGTACAACTAGCATGAGAGGCAAAAGTTTACTGTAGAAATAAATAGCAACAGCGTTATAAGCTAGTGTATAGATTGAGTTGTAGTTAAAAGCGTGAAATAAATATATTTCTCCCACGAATGGTTAAAACCTCTGACCAGGAAATGTAAACGACTGTAAGCTCTGCAGCCAAACTGGGTTGCGGGGGAAGTTGAGGGTTTAGTCTCTCGGCATACACAGTATTCCCGTTTATAGTAGGATTGGTGGAAGATAAGACTGTAAAATAGCTGCTCAAAAATAAATGGAAGTAGCTTACATATAATTACAAAAATGGCAGGACTAGGTGGAAACACGGAGAGCCACACAGTCTCCTGTACAGCTCGATTAAAAACGAAACTCGGCTACAAGCAGGCCCCCGGTTGCGATGTATGCGGCCAGGCAACAGGCAGCCCGGCAACCGGCAGCCCGCGTACAACAGGTAATCGCACAACCCGCAGTGTGTGATAAGTTTACACAATCCGCTCTGCATCAGGACAAACGAGTCGCTAACTTTCTCCACATCACGTGGAGGAGAAAGAAGGGGTTTTATTGTGGTCTGAGCGGACACCGAAGTTCTGCTAAAACCATAAAACTGCAGAGCAACAAACCAGAAACAAGAATAAAAACTAGTGACGTTCATTTGGGACATTCTTGCAAGTTTTCCATAAAGTCTCTCTAGGGATTCCGAATCCCAAAACGCAGAGATGGTGTGGCCATCAGCAGCAGCGAGCAGTGGTCACTGGAGAAGACACTTCTCCTCCTTCTTCGTCATTTTGCCCTTGTTTTGCTCCAGAGTCCTCTCCAAGTGTTCCTCCTCTTCCTCAGCCCTGCGGAGAGAAGAAAGAGAAATCAGAGGAGAATACCTGGGCGATCTCTCCGTCCTGGAATGCGAAGCATGCATTTTAGCGTTAATCTTTCTAAAGTTGTCTTGACTGCCCCCCCCCCCCCCCCCCCCAAACAATGATGTTAGCAGTGATGGCATGAGGTTATGTGCATACCGGGTCTATAGTTTACATACAGGTGCATGCAGATATCTACTATTTTTTTAACAAATTTAATTAACCTCAGAAGACGCACTTGTGAATATATTTGGTCTTATTTCTCAATATCGGTATTCAAGAACATATCTTTATTGCAGCCAAGATCACACACAAGTTCAAACTTTCACTCATGGTCCGCAGGGAAGGCTTTTTTTGGGTTGATGAAGCTCAAAATGTAATAAACCAAATTCTAATGCCCGCTAACACACCATGCAATTTCCATCAGATCAATGGGTTGAATCGATAATTTCTTACAGGTCCAACCGGATTTCCGATTTTTATCAATTTTGTATAGAAGTGATCAGAAAATCAATCAGAAATCAGATCAAACCTGTCAGAAATTATCAATTTGACCTGTGGATCTGATGGGAAATTGCATGGTGTGTACCAGACATAAGGTTGACAAGTGAGTAGGGATGGTCTATGAGGTGCAAATCATTCCAAGTTGATACAGTAATATGCAGCTTCATTTTTAAGCTGCATAAATATGCATGGAAATCTGCATACTCCTGCATCATCTCGGAATAATTTGCATCTCACTGACTGTCCCCACAAGTGCGTATAACCACTTGTCCTAATGGTTTTCAGGCGATTTGGGGGTTTCGGTCGCTCTGTGGTCAGGGTTTCCCCATACACTATTTTTAACGCTCATTTGTGATTTTACGTATTATGGTGAACTATGCGCACATTGCAAAACTGTCCAATTATAAAACATGGACACTTAGGGCCTGTTTCCACTTCACGCAGATTGGATGCAGAATGGATGCAGAGAAACTGACTCCAATGAATGCCTATGGGGAAATCTGCATCAGAAAAATCGCGTTTAGTGGAAACAGGCCCATAGACATTCATTGGAGTCAGTTTTTCTGCATCCATTCTGCATCCGATCTGTGTGTAGTGGAAATAGGCCCTAAGGCCCCATTTACACTTAAACAGTTGGCATGCGTTTTTTTTTTTCTTCTCAATAGCAGTGCATTGTGAAACAGATTTCAGCTACAACGCATTAAGTGTGAACTGTGCCATAGGAAAACATGGGCTAAACATGTGGGCGCTTTTTCCTAATGCTGGGAATACACGGCTCGATTCTTCCGTTCGATTCTGCAGGCGATTCTCTTATCTTCTGCTCATTTTTCTTATCTTTTTCCATTGTCCTCAATGCAGAATCGAGCGGCGAAACAATCGGGCCGGAGATCGGACGTGTCGGAAATTATCTACCGAGCCATCTAAAAAATAACTCAGAATCGAGCCGTGTATTCCCAGCATAAGGGCCCTTTTACACTTAATCAGTTGCTCTCAGTTATAACTGAAAGAACAATTGATTTTCAAAGTAATGTCCATGTTTTCTTATGGTTCAGTTTGTTTTTCACAATGCGCTGCTATGAAGAGAGAAAGCATTAAGTGTAAACGGGCCCTGTGGGTATGGAAGGCTTGTGTTTTGTAAACATCGAAACTCACAGAAGTTTAATTTACCCCTTCCATAAAAGTTTCATTTTGGCTAAACTATGCATGGCTGCCTGAAAATTATCACAAAAAAATGTAGAATATAAAATATATGTGTACACATACATATAACATGTACATTTTGTCCTAAAGCAAAATGCAATATAAATTACTTTTTTTTTTCCTATGTTGGTATCACATTAAGTAGTATTAATCCAACAGCCCTAATCCTATTACAGACTAGTTTTTAGACGAGTGCATTTCTTAAAGGGAACCTAAAAGTGAGGGATATAGAAGCTTCCACATTTATTTCCTTTTATACAATAACAGTTGCCCGGCAGCCCTGCAGATCTTTCTAGTATTAGTGGAGTCTAAATCACACACCTGAAACCAGCATGTGGTCAATTCATTTAGACTTCCATCAACAAAAAAAATCTGATCATGTTTTTTCAGGGTCTATGGCAAAGCCATCAAACTGGGCCCGAAAGTGGTTTCCCCACATTGTATTATGTTTGTCCCACTCTAGACTAGGGAAGCTATACTAGAGGTAATGCCGTAAATCAGGGGTCTCAAACTCAATTTACCCGGGGGGCCGCAGGAGGCAAAGTCAGGATGAGGCTGGGCCGCATAAGGGATTTCACAATCGCGGCGCATTGCTGCCTCTGCCCGCCCCTCTCACTCTTCCTTCACAGAGAGGGGCGGGCAGAGGCGGTTATCCGCCGCGATTGACGTCAGGAGGGGCAGAGCTGAAGCTGAAAGCTCTGCCCCTTCCAGGAAATGCCGAAGGATTGCCCCCCCGGGCGATTTGGGGGCTCTGCAGCCCTCGTTTAGCGGCGGGGATGCGGCGGATTACTTGGGAGCACTGAAGCGAACTATAAGGAAGCTTTTGCCGGCGAGGGCCACAAAATATTGTATCGAGGGCCGCAAATGGCCTGCGGGCCGCGAGTTTGAGACCCCTGGCGTAGATCATCAAGGAAGCCATATGGGGGAAAGCACTAGACACCAGGGAACTGTATAGGGGAGGGGTGGGGCCTATTTGACACCAGCGAACTGTTTAGGTATGCAAAGGAGGACCACTATACACCAGGGAACTATAGGAGAGGTTAGGGGTCCCATTAGAAACCAAGGAACTGTATAAGGGAGGGAGGTGGCCACTAGACATTGAGGTTGGCCCGTGACTTGGTTCCAGTGTTCAGTTTCAGCCCACTTTGTTAAATAAGAAATATGGTGTATGAATGAGTGCTCCACTCTAATAATGTCCACACTGAGGAGCTAAACCTTGTACTACGGAAATCTTGTTGTCCCCATTTTGTTTGCCCGATGAAGCGGGCTTGACCTGCGAAACGCGTTGCACTATTGTTTGGGGTACCGTTTAATAGATGTATTGATTTATATTAAGACAGGATTTCGTGTCTGCTTTTGGGAGGCAAGCCCACCACTTCCTCTAAGCATTTTTAAAGTTTTTATCAAATTTTATCCTGCTGGCGCCTCTGTTCTACATACAAACATAATGTCCACAGTTCACAGAATTTCAGCGAATCTGGTGAGCAGATTGTTTGCATATTGGTGATGGTTTATCACAAGAGGGTGCTGTTATAGGTACTCATATACATGGAAACCTTGGTGGTTGGGCGCTAATACCCTGATACCCACCATCGGCAGTTGGCTGATGGTGTAATGGTTAAGGGCTCTGCCTCTGACACAGGAGACCAGGGTTCGAATCTCGGCTCTGCCTGTTCAGTAAGCCAGCACTAATTCAGTAGGAGACCTTTGGCAAGTCTCCCTTACACTGCTACTGCCAATAGAGCGCGCCCTAGTGGCTGCTGCTCTGCTCTGGCGCTTTGAGTCCGCAAGGAGAAAAGCGCAATATAAATGTTATTTGTCTTGTCTTGTCTTGATAAGGATATACTACACCATGAGTGCTTGTTTTTATATCTCTTGAGGAATATTGTTGAAGATAGAGTGATCTCAGAGGAGGGAATATTGTTGGATATTGACCTTTACCCGCTGGTCTGTCATCGGTTAACCATTATATCCGGTGAGCGGTTAGCTTATATGACAATACTGGATTCAGGAAGTGTCATGAAGATTTAACGTGATGGACTTTTTCAGAAACTGTGGACATTATTAAGGTGGAGCGCTCATACACCATATTTCTTATTTAATATATTGTGGGCAAACTTACCCAAAGGTGTGGCGAATCCTGCTTTTTGAAGGAACATAAGGAAGGAGCACAATTACACGTATACAATATCAGCCCACTTTGTATTTGAGTTTGACACCCCTGTATTAGAGGCAGATGATCAGCAGGACAGCCAGGCTATTTGCATTCTCACTTCAAGTGTGCTTTAAAGTGAACCCGAGGTGAAAATAAACTGATGAGATAAACAATTATATTTATCCTCCTACTCCTAAAAAGGACTTTTTTAGTCACCCCAGGATTTTATTTTATATTTAAACATTTAGAAAGCAGATTGAATGTTTTGTTGTCTCTGCTCAGTTGCAGTCTATTAAGTGTCCCTAAATGAAAATACATGAACTTTATTGACCCCTTCTCTCTCCCTCTGCTCTCAGAAACATGTAGAAAAATGTATTCTGCCAGGAAAACTTTTATGGCTGTGATTTGCTTATCAGTGATGTTTACAATATTCCTGACAAGCTACTGACAAGACAAAAGCTGCCACTTCCATCCTTAAAAATTAACTCTTTCAGGCAAGAAAATAAAACAAGTAAACCCCCCCCCGGTTATTAATACATTAAGTACTATACATACACATGTTTATCTCATCATGTCACATGTCACATCGGGTACACTTTAATGGAGGATTCTCCAAGTTTCCTTTATTCATTTCAAAAGCACACATTGGAAAGGACCTAAAAAATAGGCCAGTCAGTCTGCCACTCACATTATACTGGCAAGTGTGGAATTTCATTTGTCCATTTTCAAGTTGCATAAAATCAGCATATTCTTTCCACCTCATTGGCCATCCATACTTTTCATATGACTGCTCTAGGCAGAAGTGATAGCTGAAGTCAATCTCCTTCTTTGAGACACATTCATTTTCAGACCTACATTTTTAACCCTTAAAGGGAATGTCCAAGCAAAATAAAAAAAAATGAGTTTCACTTACCTTGGGCTTCTCCCAGCCCCATGCAGCCATCCTGTGCCCTCGCAGTCACTCACTGCTGCTCCAGTCCCCCACTGGCAGCTTGCTGACCTCGGAGGTCGGCGGGACGCATTGCGTACATTTGTACGCATTCCCGCTAGTGCAGGAACATTAACACATACATTTTTACGCGTTACTGGTTCAATGTGTACATTTTTTACGCATTGAACCACTAACGCGTAAAAATGTATGTGTTAATGTTCCTGCACTGGCGGGAATGCGTAAAAATGTACGCAATGCGTCCCGCCGACCTCCGAGGTCAGCAAGCTGCCAGTGGGGGACTGGAGCAGCAGTGAGTGACTGCGAGGGCACAGGATGGCTGCATGGGGCTGGGAGAAGCCACAGGTAAGTGAAACTCATTTTTTTTATTTTGCTTGGACATTCCCTTTAAGCCCCATCTACACGATACGATTCTTTGTGCGATTATATTATGATTCTATTTACGATCGGATTGAATCCGACATGTCCGATCGGGATTCGATTCGATTCAATTCAATTTGCCATTGTTTTGCAATGGCAAATCGAATTGAATCGAATCCTGATCAGACATGTCAGACTTAATCCGATCGTAAATAGAATCGCACAAAGAATCGTATCGTGTAGATTGGGCTTTACAATCAAAATGAAAACATGAGATTCCAGGAAAGTCCTTAGAATTATTTCTTGATACACTGAACTGGAGAACTTGTTACTTCTTTCAACAACATATAATAGCAATCAGCTTCTACTTTGCGATAAAGCTCTTGCCTCTTCCTCCTCAATGTTTCCAGTGGTTGGACAAATAATCATGTGACTCTCCAGAGAGCCAAAAGTCAGCATGGTTTCCTCACAACAGTCTGTTTGCAATAGAAATTGTCTCCACACATTTTATTAACTCCAGATTAAACCTACATTTTGAAAATAGTATCCTCTGAAGCTTTGTAAGGGCCGATTCACACATACCCTCAGCGGGCGTTTACCGAACCAAAGGCTCCCATTCAAGTAAATTGGAGCGTTTGTATCATGCTTTTACTGGTGTTTGTGCGAACGCAGCGTTCCGTTCCCAATTTTTTTCTGTCATATCAGGCGACCCTGGAAGCTACAGAGAGCCGGAAAAAGACACTGCGAACGAGACGCCACTGGAAGCCGGGCAAAAGCCCGTGTGAACCAGCCCTAAGTATATCTGGCATTTTGCAATGGTAGCTGAAATTGGTGGATCAATTATCCCCTTTTGTCACTTCTGTCAAGTGCTTTCATCAGTGATTGACCTAAACTTCCCATTTTCCAGAGACATTGCCACCTCCTGGAGGTGTGCCAAGAGGTGTGGCCATGCAACACATGACTTCCTGCTGTAAATTAAGAGATGGGAGTAGAACGTTGTCCATGCTGCAATGTTCTCTGCATGCACTGTGACACACACATCAGAGACAAAACAGAAACAACAGAAGCGGCAGTTGAAAAACTTTTCTATCATAACACATGTTGGCCCATTTGCAATTCTTTTTTTCTCCTAACTTTTCTCCTCCTAGGAGATAATTTTTCAACTCCTTTTTAAAATAACTTTTCAGCACTTTGCAACTGAAAAAGTACCAAAAAGTAAGTCAAAAAGTACTGTCAAAATAATTTTTTTCAGTATTTTCTTGCTTGCTGGTGGTTTAAAATGCACTTTATTGATGAGATGTGAAAATGTCCCCTAGGATAAAACTTAGGAGAAAAAGTTAATTTGGCCATTGAGCCATATCTATAATACTAATCCACAGTTGTAAGTGTGCATGGACCCAGAATTTGAGAGATCACCATGACATTTTATACAAGGATTTTTACCAGTATTACTTCAAACCCAGTCTATATAACAAACAAAAGTTGTAAATATGCACAGACCCGAAAACACCTGTGGGCGGAGACTTAATGTGGCAGCTTACTGTGGGCAGAGGCTAAAGGTCCGTACACACGCCGGACTTTAGGCAACGACGGGTCCGTCGTTGCCTCCCGCTGGGTGGGCGTGCCAGCGACAGTCCGGCGTGTGTACGCTCTGTCGTCAGACTGATACGGCTGTTTCTGAGCGATCCGCCCGGCGGATCGCTCAGAAACAGCCGTATCAGTCTGACGACAGAGCGTACACATGCCGGACTGTCGCTGGCACGCCCACCCAGCGGGAGGCAACGACGGACCCGTCGTTGCCTAAAGTCCGGCGTGTGTACGGACCTTAAGTGTCACGGTTGTAGTGGGTTGAAAATTGGGGGTTTCATGGTTACTACTGATAAAGGTTTTTAACATGAATTACCTTTGCATTTTCTACTTGAAAGAAGGCTGTGATATGACAAAACAATGCGTTTAGTGGAGAAACACAGCAGTGTATTCATATATTGGTTCAGTGTTCTGCTTTAAGCTCTGTTGTCACAGCTGGCTAGCATGTGGCAAATTTGTATCTACCAAACATATCAGTGTTCAGTTATGAAAAACATTACAAAACTGTGGCCTGCATGGTGCTGTAGTGGATTGCATGCTCCCTGGTTGGAATCCCGGTCAGGACACTTTTATGAATTTATGTTCTCCCCGTGTTTGTGTAGGTTTCCGCCACAAACTCTGGTTTCACCTCCACATCTGAAACACATTCTGATAAGTTGTTTCCCCAAAATTGACCTTATACCATGGTAGGGATTAGACCAGCCTTTCTCAACCTTTCTACCCTGGAGGAGCCCTGCAAACAACTTTTGGATCTCAAGGAACCCCTGCAAACAATTTTTTGATCTAGAGGAACCTTGGCATTAATTTTGCAGGAGGCATGGTCTTTAAAAGTATGTGTGGTTGTTTATTTTACTACTCCCTATTACACTGCCACTCAATATACTGTCTCCTAAGCCCCCAATTTAGTGGTTCTTGTTACAGTACCACCTATTATAGTGTACTCTGTTATACTTCCCCCACGATAGGGGAAAATACCAAGGAACCCCTGCAGAGTACTCAAGGAACCCTGGTTGGGAAAGCCTGGATTAGACTGTCAGGTCCTCTGAGCGACAGTGCCAAGACTGGAATTCCGAGGTGAAAAAATAAATGTAGCTTTACTTACCAGTGGCTTCTTCCAGCCCGTAGAAGTCGCCCATGTCCCTTGCCTCAGCTTCAGTCTCCTCCTGGGTCCCACTGGTAGACTCTGAAGGATTGAAGACGCGCGTCATCAGGCACAGGACATTCCCGATGACATGGGTGCACTCTCGTGTAGTGCGGGTGCATGGGCAGAAGATGCCGACCCGTCGAGGGGCAACAACCCTTCAGCGGCTGCCAACAGGACAACAGAGAAGATAGGAGCTGCGCCGAGGGACACAAATGACTTCTAGGGGCTGGAAGAAGCCCCAGGTAAGTAAAGCTACATTTATTTTTCACCTCGCAAGTTCTTTAAAGCACCAAAAAGATGTCAATGCTATACAAATACTGTACAGAATAATAATCTCCCTGTGTATCTTTTTTGGCGTAAAATTATTTATGAATGTAAGATACTGCATCATTCGTGAATACTGGTAATACAGTATCTCACAAAAGTCAGTACACCGCTCATATTTTTGTATATATTTAAATATATCTGTTCATGGGATGACACTGAAGATATGACACTGATACAATGTAAAGTAGTCCGTGTACTGTTTGTATAAGAGTGTACATTTGCTGTCCCATCAAAATAACTCAGCAAAGCCATTAACGTCTAAACCAGTGGCAATAAAAGTGAGTACACCCCTAAGTGAAGAATGTCGAAACTCTGTCCAGTTTGACATTTTTCCTCCCCAGGGTCATGTTACCCAACAGTGTTACACGGACTCAGGTGTGTTAAATTTGGTGTTATCGCTCTCAGGCATGGGACCCACTAGAAAGCACAAAATGCTATCACAATCGCTAGCGATATGTGGTAGCGTTTTGAAAACGATTTTGGGAGCGATTTCCCTGCTCCTATACATTAGAATTAGAAATGCTGCATGTCCTGTGATTGAGATTTCCCTAAGATGATGCACAAGAAAGTCTGTAGCTTGCTGAAGACAAGCACTAAGGACATGGATTACTGGAACCATGTCATGTGGTCTGATGAGACCAAGATAAACTTGGTTCAGTTGGTGTCAAGCATGTGTGGCAACAATCAGATAAGGAGTACAACGACAAGTGTATCCTGTTGCTGGTGTGTCACGGTTTGGGTCTATATGAGCGCTGTCAGCACTGGGGACTACAGTTAATTGAGGGAATCATAAATGTCAACATGTACTGTGAGATACTGAAGCAAAACATGACGAAGCAGGTCATTTCGATGCCAGGCGCTCAATGCAGAACATGGATGCCGCCTGAGCACTAGTGCTATGCTCCAAGCCTCACGCAAGAGTAATTTCGGGCATCCAGCGATTGCCAGACCCGAATTACAGTTGTAGCAACTCAGAGGGGGAATAATATTTAACACTGCCGAGGATTTGCGTTGCAGCAGCTGTCATTCGGCTCACCCTGTGCCCAGCTCGTCAGGGGCTCAACTATATGTACATAAAAAACATGATCACCTCCCTGCAGGAACTGGGCCACAGAGCAGTATTCAAACACAATAATTCCAAACACACCTCCTAAATCCCATTGAGCATCTGTGGGGCATGCTCAAAACGAAGGTGGAGGAGTGCAAGATCTCTAACATCCACCAGCTTCGTCATGGAGGAGTGAAAAAGGATTCCAGCATCAACCTGTGAAGCTCTTGTGAACGCCATGCCCAAGAGTTATACAACTTGCAATGAAAACAGTTGAACAGTTTGCTGTACTTTAGGAAATGTGTAGACCATTTGTGGCTAGCAGCCCCAGGTTTAAACTATGTTTTAATTGTTAGCTAGTATTTAGGTCTCTTCCATGAGGGCACGTCAACGTCGTGGAAGAGTCTAGTACTGATCAATCTGAGGACAAACAGTTTCTGGAAGCTAACATCCTCCATATGCTGTATTTGTTTTGAATGCAAGTTTTGTAATCTGCCCTTGTTTTGGGCTCCGCACATCTATGCAGCTGGTCAATTCGGATGCAGAAAGCTGCCAATTTCCTCCTGTTGTACATTAATGCCTTTGTGTTGAGTTATTTTTATGGGACAGGGATTGCACATCGTACATTGTATCAAAGTTGTGCCAGTGTTGTCCCATGAAAAGATAATATAAAATATTTGCAAAATGTGAGAAGTGTACTCACTTTTTTGAGAGAATGTATGTTTAAACAACCAGGCAGATCAGAATTTTTCTTATCCATCTCTCCATAATTAGGGCACAGATAGACACCGCAGTGTGGTTTACCACCTGCGTAAGCTAGTAAAACTCCAGCATACCTGTGTGTCTTGGAAAACAATGGCTTCAACAAACCCTGACGTGATATACAACGAGATAAACATGTAAGGTTCCTATTCTACATAGAACTAGATTGTGCCAGATTGAGAGTCCTTTTATTCAGCCTAATGCTGGGAATACACCATGAGTTTTTGTGGCAGATAAATAATTTCCAACAGGTCAGATCTGATTTAGATAGTTTTTCTGATCGATTCTCTCATAGAAGTGAATGGAAATTGATCAGAAAAACGATCAGAAAATTAATCCGAAAATAAATCTGCCCAAAAAAACTCAGCGGCTGCTGGAGAGATACGTAAATAGTGCACTTTACTCGCGTCAGACTGGCGGCAACTGGAGGAAGTAACGGGACCTGGTATAGAAGACGGAGAAGACTGAGGACAGCAGAAGTGGAAGCGATCCCGTGCACATGGGGCTGGAGGAAGCCCCAGGTATGTTTAAAACGTTTACTTTATTCCAGCTCTGGTTTCCTTTTTGCTGTTAGGTGTTTTCCAGCCTCAGAAAATCATCCTCAGTACATTGTGGTATATTCACATTGTTTCTTGAAGTCTGAAGCTCGGCCATGACATCAGACATGCTGATCAGCTCCCAGCTATGTGTTCTGCACTAAGCAGGGGGACCAGGCATGAGCTGCACCCTTCTGTGGGAAGCTTCTATCAAGACTCCTGGTGGATCATTTATAAGGCCAGAAACAGCTGGGGAAGTTGTCCTGTGTAGCTCAATGGCCTCCACTGCAGTGATTCGCCAAAATGGATAGATGCACCCAATGTTTTTTTCTGTGGGAACTTCAACAGAGAATATAAAGTACTCTCTCTCTTTTAAGATAGCCAATAAATGGTATCTTCCCGATTCAAAACTTTTTACATAGCTTCAAGTAAAACTGTGAGGATTTAGTAGCAGACAATGGGATACTTACCTCCTCCACCATGCTGCTCTAGCGCTGGGGCCCCAGAAGGTCAGAAAAAGCAGAGCCTAATCGGCCCCATGCTACTGCACAGATGGCTTGCCTGGGCAGTAGCACCGACCTGACTGGGCTCAACTTTTTCAGCCCTAGCAGATCTGTGCTACTGTGTGCATAAGTTGTCGACAAGCCCTAGCCATTGTGAGTTTTGCATGGGGACAGCACTGGAACGTCCAGGCAGAGGACAAGGGAAGCCTCTGGAGGCTCCCCCTATTGAGGTGAGTACCCCTTAGGGATACTTTTATTTTTCTTACAGGTACACTTTAATGTGTATGGCCACATCGGCTCTGCTCATTGGATGGAACTATTGAGAGAAACAGCTGTGTTAGTGCTCAAAACTAGAAGATTTTTTATGACTATTATTGCACAATACAAGGAATGCACTGCAGTAGTTTATTATTCTAGCCATCTGTAATCACACTAATCTTAAGTAATCTATTAGGATTTTTGTCTTGAAAGATGTCACTTGGAGGTATCGGGAGAGAATATACAGACGTCTTGCAGCAGAGACCTTATAGAGTGTCGCTGTTGTACTCTCCATAGATACTTACTCTTTTTCCTGGGCATCCAAGTCTCTGACCAAGGCATCACGCTTATTAACCAGGATAACCAATTCATCAAGTAGAAGCTGTTCTCGTCTCTTCTGAGCTTCGGTTTTCTGCCAATCTGTCAAACACAAATATATATTAGCCAAAATTTTCACAACAATCAGCCAGAAAATGATTACATCGCTTCAACAAGGACAGATACAGCAATGGAAAAAGCTGCTTTTAAAAATTATCTTTCTTTGTACAATTGGGAAAATGTAGAACTTGTTATGTTCCATGGTGACACCCAGGGCTCAAAGGCAAGTCCTTGTGTCACAGAGAAAGTTTCTCTTTGATGAGAGAGTAGTAACATCTTGGATTCCTATCTTTCTTCACTCAAGAAAGAATTAGAACACCTAAAGTTGTGGTTTCTGGCCCTACTCAACCATCCTCTGCTGGTGTTTTCTCTCTCACTGCTGCCAAGGCTGGTTCTAGAAACAATGGGGCCCCTGGGCAAAATAAATCTTGGGGCCCCCTGACTAGACCCCCATTAATCCAGTCAGTGGCACGAGGAGCCCTTTGCTGCAGCCACATTTCCCCCCTAAGCTGACTCCCCCCTACCAGCAAACTTAACTGCGCCCCTACTGAGTCTTTGACAGAGTAGCGTCTCACCTGTTCTGGTGGACACACTATCAGTGCATGGCGCCATGCACTGCCATCTTCAGCCTCACAGGGGCGTCTCTTCTCCATGACCTAGTGCACGTTATTATTTAATATCATGCCACAGGTCACAGAGAAGATGCAGCCAGTGGTGGATGAACACAGGAGTGCAAAGAGCATGACAGGTGAGACCCTACTCCGCCGTAGACTCTGCAGGGGCCCCAGGGAGCAATAGTTAAGTTGGTGGGGCTCTACAGGCTCTGGGGCAATTTCCCTTTTGCCTGTATTGAAGCCCTGACTGCTGCTGTAACAGCCACATCTCCCATGTGACAGTTTTCAGCTGTGTATTCCTTGATACCACCACGCCATGCCATTATGGTAAATGGCACCATAGAAAGGTAAGGGAAGCGCATTTGACTGACATTTCCACTACCATCATTCCTTCCCCATAGTGCTAGTGAGCGTGGTGGGCAGAAAGCCCTGAAGAAGCAGTGAACATTTGTCGAGGACCTCACAGTGGCACAGAGGGAGAAGACCCCTCAAAGGTTAGGAAGAGTGCAGGGGATTATCGCAAACCTTCCTGGGGAGAAGAGAACCTGCTTTTCTCTCTACAGGTACCGTACTCTTATTTTGCCCAGGTAAACAACAACAAGAGTAACATCACTTTAATGAAAACATTATGTATGAATAAATGCTACACAAATAATTTTGTAATTTAATTCCATTATGATCTACAATACCTTTTCATTCAGGTCTGCAGCTGTTATAACTTTCTAATACAGGTAAAACAATTGAAAGTCAACTTGACCTTATCCTAGGATATCGGTATAGGATGCCATTGTGCTACCGGTAATTGTCTGTGAAAGTGGTTGCCTTGTGCAGTATACCATGCACTCCTATGATCCATATTGTTCATTGGATGTGTAATTGTGCACCATGTTGTAAATCGGAAGACATTTTTGAAAAGAACGTAAACTTGATGGAAACCATTGACACAAGGCACCGATTTGTACTCTGCACTTCCAAATTCTCACAGTCATGCCAATATTTGTAATTTAAACAGAGTAATCCCAAGATAGGATTTAAGTTGGCACAGTTTAATTGGTTGGGTTTAAATGATAAAAACTGCAACAGAAACATGACGCATATGCCCAAAGTAACCATCCAGGTAGATTGGTCATTCCCAAGTGTGGATTGAAAAAAAAACAAAGAACGCCAACTGACTGGTTAGGATGGGGAATACAGTATATTGCACAGCAGCACCCACACATAAAGGCACTAATGCTAGAGTTCAGCTAAGCTCCGGATTGGGGAATACATATATTGCACAGCAGCACCCACACATAAAGACACTAATGCTAGAGTTCAGCTAAGCTCCGGATTGGGGAATACATATATTGCACAGCAGCACCCACACATAAAGGCACTAATGCTAGAGTTCAGCTAAACTCCGGATTTTACTGGTCAAGGGCTCTTCTTCAATTTGCCTTTTCTCCTAGGTGATATTTTACAACTTACCAATAAAATGCCCTTTAAGCCACCAGCAAGCAAGAAAATAATCAGAATAAATCGATCATACTTTTCCACCTGCTTTTTGATACCTTTTCAACTGCAGAGCGCTGAAATGTTATTTTTAACAGAATATGAAAAATGATCTCCTAGAAGACTAAAGCCCAATACACACTACGCAATTTTATGTCAGATCGACCGGTCGATTCGATAATTTTCAACTGATCGGATCAACTCCCGATTGATAACACAATCAATTTTCCATTTACTGCAGAAAATCGATTGATAATACATAAGATAAACAAACGAGGGAAGATAATTCATGAGATAAACAGATAAGATAATATTTTGTTCAGCTTTTTCCCTAAGATTTCTCCCAGGTGATATTTTCACACTTTATCAATAAATTGCCTTTTAAGCCACCAGCAAGCAAGAAAATAGTCAGGATTATTGACAACGCTTTTTTCGCCTACTTTTTGGATTTTTTTTCAATTGCAAAGTCAAACTGCTGAAACGTTATTTTAAACAGAAAATGAAAAATTATCTCCAAGGAGAAAAGCTAGGAGGAAAAGTGGATTGAATATGGGCAGAGGAGAAAGAAATCATGAGTTAAAACAAACCTGAAGAAAAAATAAACTTATGAGATAATGAATTGTATGTGTAGTACAGCTAAGAAATAGAACATTGGTAGCAAAGAAAAGTCTCATTGTTTTCCAGTACAGAAAGAGTTAAACTTCAGTTATCTATGCAAAAGAGCTTCTCTGAGCTATTCGACCCAACTTAGGTTGAATACAGTCCTGTTTTCTTAAGCACTTAAATAGCCAAGAAACCATGAAAGACAGCTTGAGAGAAGGTTTTACTGCAGGAAAGTTCAATGGGTCAATTAGCTCCACTCTCTTTTATAGCTTAAAATACAGTGTAGTTTGTAAACTGCAAATATGACAGAATAATGCAATGTTATATAAAAAAAAAAGCTATGTAATTGAAAATAAAAATATGAGACTTTTTTTGCTACTAATGTTCTACTTATTATCCCTACTACACATACAAGTCGTTATATCATACGTTTTTGTTTGCTTTAGGTTTGTTTTAAGTCAAATAAGAAGAGATAAACCAAAAGTTAAGGAGAGATACAGTAAGGTGAAATAACTGAACAGAAAAGCTTCATGAATCAGCTCCATAGTGTCTCTTCGAGAGCCAGATGGTGTCAGAAGTAAAATACAGGTTATCAAAAAGAAAAAGCATAAAATCTGTACTTTTTTTGGCCAAGTAAGGTGCATTTTGGCAGGTTTTCTAGTAGTGTTCTCCTTTTCCATACTTTGTACTGATGAAAGCCAAAACAACCTGAAACAGCAGTCTGGACACTGGATGAAATGGCTAAAATTATAAGCAAACTGTTGTTACAGTATAATCTCGTTATAATTCTGGTATAGTAAACATTGGTGTATAGTAAACTACCTCTCCAGGTCCAATCTCCATTATAAGTCTATGGGAGCAATGCCTTGTATAGTAAACTCTGATATAATAAAACTTTTGCAATAGTAAGCGTTATTTGGCCCCTACGCGACGCTGACTCTGGATGGAGTAAAACGCGGGCGGCGCATGCATCATATATCAATGCTGCTCTCTTCAGGCTGGTTGTAAGTGAGTTGATGCCTGATAACATTTGTAAGAGCAGAAGAATAGGACCATCACTGGATATACAGTGCTGTACCATTCAGCAGCCTGGGGAAAATAAGAAGTAATGTGAATGTAAACAAAAGAGGATGCAGTGTTACCACTTCCACTTTGCAATCACCGATAAAAGTATTGTCACAGTCCTCCCACTGGATTGTATGCACTCCCGGGTATCTCTTCTCTTGTTCGCGATGATGCTCCTGGTAGCGTGTGGAGCACAGTAAAGGCTAGTTTCACTTGTAGTGCAGATCGGAGCAGGTCTACTCGCTGAAAACGAAGGAGAGTGGAGAGTAGAGTGCTAAGTCCCACCCGCGGATGTATCGGAGCCATTTGCATTACAGATGAGAGTGGCTTAATAGGATTGGCTGCATTTTGAAGAGAGGTTTCATGACTGGCTCAAGTGTGAGCAGAAAGTTTTACAGGACAAGTGCTGCTGGTTCCACCCACAGAGGTATTGGAGCCACTCACAGGAAGCCAATGGCTGCCTCTACTCAGTGACGGCTGCAATTTTTAAGGATCCCTGGATACTGTACCAGCAATTTGTCCAGCCTGGCTATGCAGCCCTAAGGTTTGCTTAACCTTGTAGTCCACCAAATGTGCAAGTGCTTGTACTGTACCTCCAATGGGAGGACAGAGTTGGTCCTTTGCAGCAGAGAATGTACCAGGGCATGCTTGGCCATTTCTAGGACAATTTCTGATACAATAAACTTCTGATATAGTAAACCACTTTTCCTGGTCCCTTGGAGTTTATTATAACGATATTATACTGTATAAGCTAGTTGGGCTGTCAATGACATGCAAATAAATTAATAATTTTACGCAAATATATGAAGCTTGCTGATGGAGCAGTCGAAATCCATGGGGGTGGGGGGGGGGTGGGGGGTTCGTTTTCAAGCTGCATACATTTACATAACGCTGCATCAATTACTTACATCTCATTGACCCTCCCTATAAAGCACCAGTTTTGGGCGTATCCTGTATGAGCATACAGGAAGTATTTGCATGTCTCTGCCCACTGTGCTAGAGTGATGCATTATGGGTGTTGCTTTTGGTACACATGGAAGTGATGGTCCGTAAAGCAGCTACTCCCGATGAAAGATGGATGCAGAAACGGTTGTACTGCACTTCATACATGTTGTTTGTGGGAAGCCACATGGGTAATCTGTAGGACAAGGTATCTGTCACGCTGCTATTAGAATTTATATCTGCTGGCAAAGCTTCAATAAAAACAATACTTCCAAGCCTGGTAAAAGGCAAGTATGCTGCGCCTGTGTCTGTCCATACGCGCTCTGACATTATTAATGCTCTGTTCAGCTGAGCGTCACACAGAGGTATAGTGAATCATCCCCTTTGATAGAAGAAAGCTCACTGATGCAGAAAGTTTCAAATGCTCTGCCGAATCAGGACGGCGTATCAGTTCTGCCTCTCAATTTGTTGTTTTAGGAGAAAATGACAGAACAAAGACACTCAGATAAGCAAGATATGAATAGCATGCAACAGGTTTTCTGCTGCATTAGACAGATGTGCACTGACCTCAGAGCTAAGGATACCTGAGATATTTCAGCTGCTTATCTGACTATTGTGTGTCTTCTGTTCAGGCTGAGTTTTCACCAAGTCATATCCATAGCCTATACAGCTTAAAAACACTGCTATTGAAAAATACTTTCACAGGCAGAACGCGGGGGCTCTGTGTTGAGTGACAGTTTGAGGCTTCTCAGGCCAAGATCTGTAGGCCTCATAATAGCTGCAAAGTGAAATAATTGGTTAATCTTTCCGAAAAGCATGTTTCAGTGAAGTTACAAATACATAATGGTTTCTAGTATAGAATATATGGTTTATGGTGGCTGGATGGTGTAATGGTTAAGGGTTCTGCCTCTGACACAGGAAACCAGAGTTCAAATCTCGGCTCTGCCTGGTCAGTAAGCAAGCACCTATTCAGTAGGAGACCTTAGGCAAGTCTCCCTAACACTGCTACTGCATATAGAGCGCGCCCTAGTGGCTGCAGCTCTGGCGCTTTGAGTCTGCCAGGAGAAAAGCGCGATATAAATGTTATGTCTTGTCATAATGTCCTAAGTAGAAGCTCTTTGTTTTAAATAAGAGGAGCTCAGCCTTTCCACTGTTGGAGATGGTAAGAAAATGATTCTCAGTGACCTGAACTAATTCCCCTTTCCTGTCACCTTGTTGTAATGTTCTAATGTTATATTTAATGCATTTTAAAACTACAGCTGAACTACGGCTTTAAGCTAAACAAGCGCCTGCTGATGGAAAACTTGCAGATTGTTAGGATGATCCCATGTTTATCAGAGATGGCCATAAACATTGCAGACTATACGTTCTGCAGCTATTGGAGGGATTCTATAAATACAACTATTTTTGGATGAAAGCAAAACAAAGTTAAAGAGGACCTCCAGAGTGAAAATTAAAATCTGTCAGCCTGTAAGTAAAAGAAAGTTATATTTATCTGAGAAGTCTTGTCCCATGATGCCGTCCCGAAGTCCCTGCATCATCCGACTTCTGGCCCCTCCTCCTCTCCACAGAGAAAACCGCCGAGCGATTTAAATAGCTTGGCAGTTTTCTCCGGGGAGAGAAATGAGGCGGGGCCAGGTGCCGGAAATCGGGTGATGCAGGGACGGCATCACGGGACAAGACTTCTTGGGTAAACATAACTTTCTTTTGCTTGCAGGCTGACAGATTTTCAGTTTCACTCTGGAGGTCCTCTAAGTTGTTTGAAACAGAAATCTTGGCTTTTTCCATATCATCCCACAATTTGTTTTAAATCTGTTTCAATAGCAACATCTCCTTCCACTCTCTTCGCTGACAGTGTTCCCCAAGGCTCAGTTCTTGGACCCATATTTTACTTTCTTTACACCTTTTTGTTTGGAAAACCCAAATCCTCATTCGGCTTACAAAACTGGTAACATGCAGATCACAATTTACCCCTGCTTGGTTTCATGATACCTTGTTAGCCATCCCATTGTAAATAGCTGACAAGTACCTAAAACACATACTAGATAAAACGGAAATAATATTGATCCCTTCTCCTCACCTTCAAAACCTCCCCTTGACCTCTCTCTTAAACTAGCCATACACTACGTAACATTTTCAATCATTTATATACATGTAGTTCAATAATACTGAATTAGCCAATTACAAGCTAGGCCCTCTCCTCTTTTGAATAATTTTGGCTAAAACTTTGATTAAAACTCCATTGGGAAAAGTGGTTTATTTTTATTGATTGAGCACAAAAAAGGGAGCCAGATCGGCAGCTGCCTATGGTTTGTACATCATCAATTTCACCTCTTCAGTCTGTTATAAATGCTGAAGCAAGACACATAACTTTTTTTTACTCCTCCTCCTCATATGCAGTTCCTCTGCAAATATGTAATATGCCTTTCAATTATACTTAAAGTTAAATTCAAACTATCCTGCTTTGTCTTTAAATGACTCCACTGCTAATGTCCCACTTACGGTACATTTCCAGCCTCCTATATAAATATATCTATAAACATGCTTTCTGCTCATTCAATGACCTACTAAAGACTTCATCACTCATGTCCTACACACAGACCCAAGACTTCTCTAGGTCTGTCCCACTCTCTGGAACTTCCTACCTTGTCCCATTAGGATTGCTCTTACCTTTAAACATTTTGAACAATTTAAACAAGGCCTCAAGACACACCTCTTGAAAGTCACCCAACTTCTTTTTTTTAACAATAACTATGTAATACATACAAAGAAGCAACTGACCAATGAGCTCCTTCATTAACTATGTGTAGGCCTTGTCTGTATATTCTGAATATGCTAATGCATTAAATGGGATATCCCTGATTGGTTGAGCCCTAGTTCTTTGGATGTGACTTCTGGGTAAGGTATACATAGAGGCTACCAGAAACTATAAAGAATATAGTAGAGGCCTTCAGGATGTTCTGTGCTGTTGTGCACCTTCATTAACTGACAATGTGCGCATCAACATATGAGATTCCTTCAGTGCACTGCACTGTAACAACAGAATCTGGGCAGCACAGTGGCGCAGTGCTTAGCACTCTCACCTTGCAGTGCTAGGCCCCCGGTATGGATCTCAGCCAGGCGGTTATCTGCAGAGTTTGTATGTTCTCCCCGTGTCTGCGTGGGTTTCCTTTAGGCAATCAGGTTTCCTCCCACATCCCAAAAATGGAGCTAAAATTGGCCCTAGACTATGATGGACCTATGGCTATGGTAGGAATTAAGATTATGAGCTCCTCTGAGGGACAGTTAAAGTGGACCCAAATTAAAAATACAACATTTCAGAAATAAAATCTATTTTCTAAATTATAATAATAAATAGCAGCCTTTTTTCAGCTGCATGATGACAAATATAAAATATTTTACATTTATTGGAGGAACCCCTCCCTTCCTTTCATATTGCCGGGACAGAATCCGGCAGACTGGTGGAGTAGGTGGTGTCCGGCAAAGGAGGAATTGCTAATGGCTGCCACCTGTATAACCCTAGTTATGAAAAGAGAAGGGTGAAAAGCATGCACTGAAATGCTCATAGGCTTGAAGGAGTGTTTATTTATCTTTGTATGTGTCAGAGTGGTGCAACTAAATATTTTGAATTAAAAAAATGTTTGGTTTGGGTCCGCTTTAAGTGACAAGACAAACTTTGTTGCTGCGGAAATTGTCGGCGCTATATAAATTCTAAATTATAATAATCCATTGCATAACAGCGCTATTCATGAAGTTTGAATTGTACATAGAGTTTTAATCGCACCTCACCTTGCTAAAGTTAGCTAAAAAATGTCCATTACAATGCAATGTGTCACTGTGAACTTACCCTAAATATTGACATGGTTGTTATTCTATTACAGCTACAGCAGAGCATCTCCTGTTCGTCCTCCCCCCTTCCTTCTTCACAGAGCGAAACACGATGCTTAGTAGAGATCCAAGCAGCATGTATTTACAACGTTCCGAAACATTCCCACAATCAACCAAACAGGAATGACAGTTGTGAGTGACAGTAAACAAGTGTGCAGCATTAACTGTAAGAGCGAATGGGAAGGTGGCAAGATAACCTTCTCCTCCTGTGTCATACTTTGTACAGGCTATGTCATCTGTCTCCCCCATTTATTGTACAGTGTTGTGCTACACATTATTGCTTTATAAATGCTAATTAAAATAATAATAGTAATAACAGCAATAGTCCTGAACATCCACAACACTCAGATTTAGTACTGTTTATCAGACGTACTATATGTCTGTTCTGGATGCTTACAATGTAATTTTCTGTACTAATTCACAGTGGTGCCTCACTGACTGTCAGGTAACCACATAGGATAGGTTATATTGAAAACTTGTATCTGGATTTCAAAGGCATGTTTGCACCATATATCACTGGAGGCCATTAGAGATCACAAGTGATTAGAGAAAAGCAATGAAACATTGTTTTTGTTGTTGCAAATTTGGCTGCAATTTGTATGAAATTGGACCAGTCAAAATCAATTTTGCATCAACGATGGAAAAACCTCACTGATCATCTCTATAAAACCCCCACATACATTCTAGCTGCAGATGATTGCCGTCCTGCTAGTAACGTCTAGTAACGTATTATTAATCTTTATTTATAAAGTGATAACATATCAGGCAGCACTGTACAATAGATAGGGGAGACATTACAATGCTAAACAATGTTACACGGGGACATTTTAGTGTTCAATGATGGTACACAAAATAGTTATGTGTAGGGAATGTAGGGAAATGCAGAGCAGACAAGACCCTGAGTCCATGTGGTGGCGGAGAAGAGCACAGGGGGAGGTGGGTCCTTCCAAACAGGCTTAGTCCTCTACTGTGGTCTGATATGATTCAAGTGAGGGGTCGCAAATATAGGCTAGTAATTGAATCACATATGTCCTCTAGTCATCTCCATCCTGGAAATAATTATTGCTGCCCATACTTTGGAAAACATCAGCATTTTAGTGTTAAAGTGAACCCAAGGTCAGAGGGATATGGGTGCTGCCATATTGCCATGGCAGTCCTACTGATCTGTTTGGCTGCAGGATTGTCAGAATCACACACTTTAAACAAGCATGTAGCTAATCTAATCAGATTTATGTCAAAAACATCTGATCGGCAAGCTTGTTCAGGATCTATGGCTAAAAGTATTATGCTGGGGATACACCGTACGTTTGTGTACCGTGTATCGACCAGCTGATCCGGCCAGCTGATAATATTCAGCTGGCCCGATCAAGCCGCTCGACCCGCGCCCGCTCGATTCCCGCCGGCGGACAATGGCAGTGAATCGAGCGGCTGATAAGGACCGCCGGCGGGGACGAGCGGGAATTGATCCGCGGGGACACGGCTGGGGTCGATCCGGGAGCTAATCGGCCACCGGATCGACCCGTCTATGCCCAGCATTAGTGGCAGAGGAAAGAACAGCCAGGCAACTTGAATTGTTTAAAGGAAAATAAATATGGCAGCCTCCATGTCCTTCTCACTTCAGATTTCCTTTAAAGAGAAGCTTAAGTGACATGTGACATGGCGAGATAGACGTGTATGTAAAGTGCCTAGGATCAATAAAGATTGTATAATTTTTTGCATAATCTGATTAGTGTGGTGCTTCCTTACAAGGGTACTTTTTTCTTGTGTTTTATGTACAGTGCCTAGCACACAAATATGCTGTGTTGCTTTTCTTCTTTCTCTGTCTGAAAGAGTTAATATTCAGCTATGCAACTGACAGTTTTTCTAAAGACAGGACCAAGTGTGAAGACAGCATCCTTCACTGATAAGGAATTACAGCCAGAACATTCTTTCCTAGCAGAGGACTGGGCTAGTGGGCTTCTGAGAACAGTTGATAAGATTAAAAAAAAAAGAGATCAATATTTCATATATTTTACTGTGGGATAGATGAAATCATTTTTAGGAGTAGGAGCGCTATATAATATGTTGGCACTTTATAAATACAATAAATAAATAGGAGGATAGATACAATTGTCTATCTCAAAAGTTTATTTTCACTTAAAGTGTACCAGAGCTGAAAAATTAAAAATATTTTATACATACCTGGGGCTTCCTCCAGCCCCATCTGCTCCGATCGCTGGCCGCAGCTTCGGGAACTGGGTCCCTGCACTTCCCATCAGTCGGAGCCAGTCTAACGTAAGAGAAGTGTGCAGCCGCTGGAGAGATACGTAGAAGGCGCACTTCTCCTGCGTAGCTGGCCGCAACTGACGTCAGTGTCTGGACCCGGTCCCCGAAGCTGCGGGCAGTGGAGGACGGCGGCGTGGGAGCGATCAGAGCGGATGGGGCTGGAAAAAGCCCCAGGTATGTATAAAATCTTTTTAATTTTTCAGCTCTGAGTCCCTTTAAGTTTCACTTAGAGGGCTCGTTCCCACTATCGCGAATCTGCTTGCGTCCAACGCATGCAGATCCGCACATGTAATGCAAGTGGATGGGCCTGTTTCCACTGTAGCGTTGTTGAGGTGCGTTTTTTTCAGCGTGAAAAAAACGCACAAAAGAGCCAACGATTTCGCCTGCGTCGGGAATCCGTGCGAATCGCCGCTAATGTATTTAATAGTAAAAACGCATGCGTTTGTTACATGCGTTTTTACCCGCGATTTCGCGTGCGATTTCGCACCTTTTTCAATTTTATTTAGCCCTGGCAGTGTCATGGTTAATTTCGCATGGCACCCTGCCATGCGAAATCGCATGCGAAATCGCGGGTAAAAACGCATGCGGAAACTCATCCGCATGCGTTTTTACAAGCGTCGGAATGCGGCCGAAATCGCGTCGCAACAGTGGGAACGAGCCCTAAGTGTTATTCTTCTCTTCTGCAGATGAAGAAAAATGATTCTCTAAAGTAAATTTTTTTAAATAGACAGTAGATGCAAGAAAAGATAACTAGTGAGAAACATTTGCTTAACTAAGATTATTTTTTAATGAAACCGTTTAAAAAAAATGTCTCATGTTTGGCCAGCATAAGTTTACTTGTTCTGTCATCAGTCTGTAATTGTCTGAAACTCCCACAATGCTCCTGTAAGGCACAGACCATGTGATCACTTGCCTAGGCTAACAGTCATGACAGAGTTAGACTCAGAAATAATTCATACCAAGACACACATTTTTTCTAAAAATACTAACGCGATTTGGAAACCCTGACAGGGCCTCCTGATATGAGTGAAGTGTGATTTTAATGACAGATCCACTTCAAACGAGTGGTGACAATCTAATCTGTATATCTACTTTTCAGCACCAGAAACATTTTTTGCAACAAAGCCGTGAAACTGTCTTTAATTAGCGTTAACCCTTCTCTGACAAAACCGCCTGAAGCAAGCAATTACGGATTCCCTCAGGCAGAGGTAGGGTTAACTAGTCTCCTGATTCCCCAGTCAAGTGCCCTTTTGCACAGCCAGTCAGTAGGAGCTTGTAACTGTCCATCATCCAGGGGCTACTCCGCCCCCCTCATTAAGAAGGTAAATAATGGACAGAGGGAGAAGTAGGTGATGAGGGAGATAGCAGAACAAATGAGGACTGGGAAGGAAACAGGACACCAGCTTAAAGAAGAAGAAAAAGCATCACCAATGACTCCAGCAGTCCCCCCCCCCCCCCCAATCACACACACACCCCCATGCACCTTCTACAAAAATCAGAGTATAGAGAGTGTGCAATCCTTTTGGATTAGTCTCTTCTCCCTCCATTGCCCTGGGCAATCATGTTAAAACTCACATGGCTGGTGCTTATTCAGATAAACCTAACAATGCACACCAGCGGTTGCCATGTGGATCTTCACAAACCACACAAGAATGTGCTGGTTCAAATCCCCCTGACCCTCCTCCAAAGGCAAATTTATTCAAGGCAGCACAGTGCTCTGCAGCGCTCTGAAAGCCAGGGCTACTAGTGGGAATTCCGCCTTGTATCTCCACACACACCAGAAATGACATGTAGCATCATGGAAGAACTGCAGAGCATGGGCTGCCCAGCCCGCTGCAAGTTTACAGAAATAACAATATTTCCTGTGCTTCTCCGATTCCCTTCTTTATTCACGATATTGCCGAAGATAAATGACCAGAGGTTGCAAACCAATTAACACATGGCACTATATAAATCTATAATAACAATAATATTTTTTACGTTTGAAAGAGTAAAAATTCCCAGTGTTCCCCTTACAGTGCCTTCATTCTACCTAAAGCAAGCTCCATGATCTCTGCAGGGAGGGGTCCGCCAGTGAAATTTACAGACCGTAGCAGGGTCGGACTGGGCCACAGTAGTTCAGTTTTTTCCCTCGGTGGGCCCCCCTTCCAGGTCTCTGGTGCCCCCCCCCCCTCCTTGTCTGACAGAGCTCCAATTGCTGCCTGCAGCACAAAAATTCTATTCCTAGTGCTGTAATCACTCATGTTGATTGCAGTGGCATAGCTAAGGAGCTGTAAGCCTCGATGCAAACTTCACAGTGGGGCCCCCCAAGCACTCTATACATAACAATTGATACGACGCACCAAAACCTGCCAATGGCAACTACAGTGTCAGAGGTGCAAGAAGGGGATGGGAAATAGCTTGTTAATGATTACCACTGTTCAAAGTATCTATATAAGTGATTATTATGAGCAAAGGACCAATAGAGTGGTAATACTGTAATTAAGGGAGGGCCCTTCGGGGCCCCTTTGGCCCAAGGGCCCCGATGCAGTCGCAACCTCTGTGGTCGCAACCTCTGCAAAGTAGGACATTACTTTATATTGAAGGAGGGGACTCTATGCAAAGTTTTGCTGGGCAGCAGTGTCTCTGAATTACAATGCTGCTAAGATCATGTACATTTGGCCCTGTCCATAATACATCATGACCACGCCCACCTTCCGGTGCATGGCCACGCCCTTTCGTTTACCGCAATCATGGGATGTGTGGGCCCCAGGTTGAAATTTCTTTGGTGGGCCCCCAGTGTCCCAGTCCGACCCTGGACTGTAGCTTCTTTCACAAATTTCCAGCGAGCTGGCAACCCAACCTTTTCTACAACGTTGGCACATCAAAAATCAGGGCCTTGAAATAGTAAACTTTATAAACTCTATGAATTATGTAACTTGCATTATTATGTCCGTAAAGGTTTTGGACATATCCCCATTGGAAATTTAGTTATTTATTATTAAAACGCTATAAAACACACAACAGTTGCATTTTTTATCTAAAGGAAAATTATAGAAGTGAAAAACCTTAAAGGGATACTGTAGGGGGGGTCGGGGGAAAATGAGCTGAACTTACCCGGGGCTTCTAATGGTCCCCCGCAGACATCCTGTGCCCGCACAGCCACTTACCGATGCTCTGGCCTCGCCTTCGGTTCACTTCTGAAATTTCTGACTTTAAAGTCAGAAAACCACTGCGCCTGCGTTGCCGTGTCCTCAATCCCGCTGATGTCATCAAGAGCACACAGCGCAGGCCCAGTATGGTCTGTGTCTGCGCATTACACTCCTGGTGACATCAGCGGGAGCGAGGACACAGCAACGCAGGCGCAGTGGTTTTCTGACTTTAAAGTCAGAAATTCCAGAAGTGAACCGGAGGCGGGGCCGGAGCATTGGGGAGTGGCTGCGCCAACACAGGATGTCTGCAGGGGACCATTAGAAGCCCCGGGTAAGTTCAGCTCATTTTCCCCCGACCCCCCTACAGTATCCCTTTAAAGAGACACTGAAGCGAAAAAAATATATACGATATAATGAATTGTATAGTCAAAAGGCAGCAACTCACGCTAAAATATATCTCTTTATTACTTTCAATTCACAGTAGATTCCTTGCACTTAAATCCCACCAAGAATTCTCCCCAATTACTTTCAAGGCACATTCACTCCACATACACAATTTAGAAAACTTTCCAAGAAGGGCCCTTCAAAAAATTTGTATAAAAAAGATAAAAATTTTGACTATTCCATAAATCGCCGCACATCAACTCAGCTGGTCTTCGGCTAGCTCTTGTTGGTAGGTGACGTCACCTCAGATATACACCCAACCCACTGTGACATCCTTATTTTGGATCATACATTGGTTCTTTTACCTGGAAACATGACATAGTCCGGATTTTAGGAGATCTATAGGAGATTACATGCAAATCTGGATGTTTAGGAACTTTGTGCAATTCACACAATTTTTATGGAATAGTCAATATTTTTATCTTTTTTATACAAATTTTTTGAAGGGCCCTTCTTGGAAAGTTTTCTAAATTGTGTATGTGGAGTGAATGTGCCTTGGAAGTAATTGGGGAGAATTCTTGGTGGGATTTAAGTGCAAGGAATCTACTGTGAATTGAAAGTAATAAAGAGATATATTTTAGCGCGAGTTGCTGCCTTTTGACTATATGATTACCTATTTTGAGGGTTTTAGGGAAATCCCCTTTTTGCAATAACGCTGCTTATAGTTTAGCTATCATCAAGCGCTGGTTGTGTGATATAGATATAATGAATTGGTTGTGTACTATGAATAATTACTAGAAGATTAGCAGCAAAGAAAATATTCTCATATTTTTATTTTCAAGTATATAGTGTTTTTTCTAACATTGCATCATTCTCTAATATGTGCAGATTACACAACACTCAGCATTCAAAATGATTCTTTCAGAGCAGTCTGTGAACTAATGAACTCTCCTCTGCCAGAGGAAAAGTAAATAGTTAACTAACAGTTGAGATAATAAAAGTCAGAAAACAGCCCTCTCCACGACTTTCAAAAGTCGTAGAGATAATGGCTTTTTTGTATAGAGATAACAACTGGAGTTTCTTAACTCTTCCTGTACTGGAAACAATTAGACTGATGTATCTGATCTTAATGTTTTATTTCTTAGCTGTACTACACATGTAAATCATAATATCATAGTTTTTTTTTGCTTCAGTGTCTCTTTAAAAGCCCAATAAAGTTCATGAAAAAAAGAGAAAAAGAAAGAAAAAAGCAAGGCTAGTGCTGACTAGTTCAGCACAATCTAACTCTTACAGCTCCTGGCAATTCTTTTCTGTAGGTAGGGCAGGTGAGGCATCATCTTCACTGCCAGGTGTCTATCTCCCCCTACTGCCAATACCTTGTCAAATCTTACTAACATGAAACACTCAGAGAAATTCCAGAACCTAGGCAAAACACTCCTGAGTCTATATAGCGGGGATAAATATTAACTTTGCAGCAAAAAACCCTACCCTAACACCTGACAACATTTATTAAGTACTGGTAATGTAATTTTAATCAGTTCATACAAATCACATAAAACCATCTATCATAATTATCCAATAATATTTAGTGCATTATTCACATGCATGGGTATTTTATTATATAGCTAATAAGTGCATTTAGTCAATATTTAAAATATATAACATCAGAATCCAGGAGTCTTAGGTACGTTTCGCTGCCAAAAATTGCCTTCCTCAGAGGCCAATGATGAACATTACAATCACACATATGTGAAGGATACAGTCCTTCAATGGTCCCATATGTTAGTTGATCTCAGGAAGGTTCCTCTATGGTTGCGGACACTCCCTTCCTGAATTTGAAAATCCCATAAGTTAGGGATGTGGATGAAGATGGCTCCTGCTTTAGATCAACACGTGGGCTGTGTGATAAGCCACTGGGAAACGCATGTGAGAAACATCTAGTGGTAGAATTCAGGAGTCCTTTTGGCAGATGCCAAGTGAAGCTACGAGTGGCATTTAGAAGTTGCATTGCTTCCAGACCCACAGTCTTCCAGCAGACCCCACCGTTGATCAACCAATTTGAAATCAGAAGAATTTAGAGGCCAAAGAAAAAAATGGTTCATCAGACCAGGCCTTCTTCCATTGTTCCCTGGGGCAACTCCACAGCCTGAACAAAATATACAGGCTAACAATACACTTACATGCAGGAATAGAATCTGTATTCTCTTTGGAGTACTGGATGGCTACACATTTCCCTCTTTCTGCACAGGTAACACAAGCAGAACGGAGCTGGAGTGGGGAGCCAAACAGTGCCTGCTCAGTTATAGTCTAGTCCAAGCACTAGACTCTATAGCTGGACGGAGGGAATAAACCAACACCATGAGAGGGCTGGTGCACACTACAAGAGCTTTTTAAATGCTAGAGATTTTAAAAGCTCTTGCTAATGCAATGCTAGGGGGGATTTTTACAAAATCACATCGCTACAGTGTGAACACTCACATAGAATAACATTAGCCAGAGCTTTTAAAATCACAAAGCACTTAGAAAAGCTATTGTAGTGTGCACCAGCCCTCACAAAGGGAATGGAGAGAGGCAGACTGAGGCCATGACTAAGGAGGATGGGAAGCTCACCTATAGGTAGATCATGGTGGCTATAAGTGACGTTCGAATGATATGCAAACATTCCAAGAAATAACTGGTACAGTGGCATATTAAAGCTGGAATACACCATTCATCCCTTACACACTACTGTGAACTACTTAAAGAAAGAGTTCACTGTCCATAAGGCTGAAACCAATGATCTGGAAAACAGTGTAATCTGCAGGGATGGAGAAAGCGAAGGCACTAATCAATGAGATTTACAGAAAACTGCCTTAAATCCTCAGTGCCCGTGGTTTAGCCTTCGTGTACATTCTCTGCGGAAAGAGGCTCTGTCCCAGGCCCCCGCCCACCGGGTGCTAATCCCAGGCCTATGATCAGCAAACTGTTAAACAGCCATGGCGAAGTTGATATACAGCGAGTCACTAGGCTATTCTGAGTTTAAAGGTAAACAAATTTACATCGACCAAGATTTTTTTTTTAATGAAATCTGAATAAAGGCTCATACTCTCGTTTTTGGACGATGAGTTATTGTTTCTGCGATCTTGCAACGTGGGTAGGAGAGCGTAATTAGGCGAAGGATGCTGTGTGAAAAGCGGGGATAATGACCATCATGGTGGATCTTTAAGATCCCTGATGACTTCTGTGCATAGTTTTGATCGTTTGACGGTTTGCATCGGTCGTGTGTTCCTAGGACCAGGAAGATGGAACGGGAACGTCGTCGATTGACGTCACTGTGATCCATCTTCCTGCGTCTTCCGATGAGTATTCAGCTTTAGGAATATCTGTTTTTTTTTACATCTGTTAAGACCTGAAATAGAGAGCATCCAGTGCGGCAAACTAAGCAATCCCTCTCGGATCTGAATCTTATCAGAGAGGGATCGAATGTCCCCACACAATGCACACAGAGTTTCAATAGATTTCAGAATTAAATCTATTAAACCGCAGCATTACATTGCTCAATGCAGTGCAACGCTATGGACAGTAAATCTACTGCTGCTCCTCTGCCACCCCAATTAATGGAGATTTTCTGGTTGGTGTAATCAATCATTTCGATTAACAGTACAGTACAATCAATGTGGCATGTTGAGCCACAGACTCCTGGCAGATTCACTATAGTGATCAAATCTGCTGGGAATAGACCAGGAAAATCGATGCGTATTTCCTGCTTTACACTGCAGAGCTGTGCACTGTGGACAGATGCAGCAGTCAGGCAGGTGCACTTTTCTTTTTGGTACTTACGTATTATACTGTCTACTGAATCTGACTTTCCTGTTTGAAGCATTACTACTTGCCTTTCATAATCTTGTTGAGATTATTGGCTTTCATTTGCACTATGCCCCACATCGACCCGACACACTGTTCCCCAGTTACAGGGTGTTTAACGAGGGGTGTCCACTGCACCTGGCTGCCAGTAGTGCTAACCTGGCAACTCAAGTTTCCAGCCCGAAACACAGCAAGTGAAATGAGAGGTTGAGTGTCCAGGTGTGCTATATACGCTAGCCAAGTGATCATAGCCCTAGAATAAAAAAATCAGAGCGATGTGAGGACCGAACCTGCAGCCCAGAGAACAAAGAGAGTGGTGGCAAGTGGACAATGATTCCAGTAAAGCAGGGAATAATACTTTAAAAGGAGTGGACACCTCTCATTCAATACCCGATAACTCAGGAATGGTGCATCACACTGACACCTGGCAAAATGAAAGCCAAGACTCTCAGCTTTCCAACACGATGTAGATTTCTAGGAGGGAGTAAATATGATTTAAATAGCAGGCAGTCAAATTTGGTAGATTTTATAATAAGCTAGTACCTTTTTCTTATCAACTCCAGATGAAGTTCCAGAGTTTGTGGATCACTGTAGTCAAAGATCCAGCAGATCTCCAGGTTGAATTGACCGAACTGCGGCTTGGCCTTGAATGCCACATGCTGAATGTGACTTATAACAGCTGCCAAGTGCCTTTAACATTTTTTATAATTGCATAGTATGGTCCGGGGTATGGTCTACAAATGTCCCAGATACTAAGTCTGCAAGCTCAGTTGATCTTACTTCTAAATTATATTCCGTAGAGCTATTTTTCATTTTTAATAAACGCTTGATTCAAAGGTAAAACAAAGAAACAAATGTGCTAGGAGTAAAGTCCCTGGTGTGCTCTTCATAAAATGTCTTAGTTATATAGTTCCAGGTATACACTACATATGTCCCAGGCATACAGTCCCAGGTATGTACTACAAATGATCCTGGTATACAGTCCTAGGTATGATCAGGACCTACATAGGAATTATGTGGCACTATGAAGACCTCTTTTTTTACTCATGTTAAGTGTACACCAACACAAAAACATTGTTGTTTTTTTGAGCCACGATCAGAAATCTCTGGTGGTTAAGCTGATATCTTAAGAGGAAAGAGGTTCTGTAGGTAGACAGGAGATTCTGTGGGTACAATTGTAACTGGGGATAACAATCAACTGAACCACTGAATGAATATGTAGAAAGCTATATTTTGCTAATTCTTGGCTAAATAACCAAGCTGATCAAACAAAATACAGGGTAAGCTAATGCTTTTAGAAATAGGCTGTCTATCTTAAATCAAGATGGTGTTGTCAGTCTACATGTTAGCGAACTTGATCCACTTGATCGAATATCGAGTGGGGCAAGGTGGTACAAAATCAATCTCCGGTAGATATTGATCATTTACCATATCCTATACTGTATCCCTGTCCAGGGTGCACCGTTAAAGGACACCTGGAGTGAGAAGGATATGGAGGCTGCCATATTTATTTCCTGGCTGTCCTGCTAGTCCTTTGCCGCCAATACTTTTAGCCATAGACCCTGAACAAGCATGGAGCAGATCAGATGGTTGACTTAACTTTGACTGGATTTGCGTGCATGCTTGTTTCAGGTGTGTGAGTCAGACACGACTAATGCATGAAAGATCAGCAGGATGCCCAGAAAATGGTATTGTTTAAAAGGACATAAATATGGCAGCCAACATATCCTGCTCACTTCAGTTGTCCTTTAAGAATATATAAACTCCAAAGACAATTATTGGCTAAAATAGCACAAAACTCAATGTAGGTAGGGGTGACGCTGCACAGTTTCATTCAGCAATGCTCCATAGGACCTGCCTGACTGCTGCACCTGGATAAGCAGCATTTTGCATTGTGTCATGTCAGTCCATTCAGCACTGTGGCTCCCCAGTCCCGCTATCCCCGATGTGAATAATAATTCACTGGACTCTTTGGGATACCAGATCCACATCTCAATATCTTCCCTGTCATAATATGTTATAAAAATACAAAATACATTACCGATTTCTAATCTCTCCTCCGAGTACTCAGATTTCCAGTGCCATTTCTCCCAGACGGCATTTTAACATTCAGCTTTTTTTCTTTTTTTTTTGACAGCAGTAACTGTCGGGAGAAATGTGTGATTTTATCTACCCCAAATAATATGCTAGGCAGCAAGTCCTGCAGAGGCGGCGTGGGCAGAAGAAGATTGCTTTACAAGAACCTGGGAATCGTTCAAATGATATCCTCATGCCTCTCAGTCCAGTAACTCATTAAGAGAAATTGCTATACTAATCAAGTATTTAAAGTCTAGCAAAATATATAAATCCACCGTCTCGTTTCCGCCAAGTCTCCTGACAGCCTCCAGTGGGTCGCACCGCCATATATCCTTTGATAATCTGTATGGAACACCCTTACCATAACCTTTGTTCGGTGGGTCTGTGCAATCCTTATAAAGGTATTATTATTAGTCAGCAGCACAGGATGGTCAGGGAGGAGAGACCAGAAAACTACAGAGAAGTCAAAGCTGGGTTGTCGAGCACGACGCAATGAACCAGAGTTATATTTGGATCATAAAATGAATCCCGCAATGAACCAGAGTTATATTTGGACCATAAAATGAATCCCGCAATGAACCAGAGTAATATTTGGATCATAAAATGAATTAAGAGGACATGCTGAATGCTTGCAATGTTGATGGGAATAGGATAATGTATTTACAGTATTTAAATTGAACCTAAAGCCTGGAAAAAAAATGAGATTAACTCACCTGGAGCTTCCCTCAGCCCCCTGCAGCCGATCGGTGCCCTCGCAGCCCCACTCTGACGCTCCTGGACCCGCCGGCGAACACTTCCGGTTTGGCCGTCACCGGCCGGCCGCAATAGCAGCATAGGGTGCGATATACAGGCTGGGAACGCGAACAATCACTCGCGTTTCCATGCCTGTCGGCCGGTGACGGCCAAACCGGAAGTGTTCGCCGGCGGGTCCTGGAGCGTCAGAGCGGGGCTGCGAGGGCACCGATCGGCTGCAGGGGAAGCCCCAGGTGAGTTAATCTCATTTTTTTCCAGGCTTTAGGTTCACTTTAAAAAGGACAACATCCATAACAACTTATATTGGAATGCAGTGTATTTATTCAGAATACCCACCCACTTGTATGGTAATTTTCCTGGTTATAGTATCAGAATCAATTATAGCTATATGAAATGCGTTGTAGTGTTGCGCCACTTAGAACAGCAGCTAAGTCTGATTAAAGGATATCCTGAGTCCTTGAATAACAAATAAAATGTGTAAAATGTATAATAGTCCTACACAGTCTGATATTATACTTATAGCTATATATCACTGTATATTGGTATGTAGCCCCACCCTCCCACTTAGGCCTCATTTCCACATATGCGCTTCTGTACGCTTTTCAGCAACATGTATCAATCTGTAACATTGATGTGCTGATAAAAATCAGACAGAAGCGCACTAAGTGGAAATGAGCCCGGATTGTTTATTATGCGGAATTCTCCCCACTAGAGCATTCTAGGAAGAGATTTTTTTTTTACTGGCTTTAGAACTCTCAGTAAACAAACTGCCAGGACTAAAGATGTTGCCGCATGTGATGCAGTTCATAAAGTGAATCGGGAGAGGAAACATTTTACAATGGGCAAACACTGACAAAATAATTTAGAAATGAATATTACAACAAATAAGCACTTTCATTCATAATGTCATTTTGACTACAGAGTCTGCAATCCATTACGGCTTCTAATTTTTTGTGTGGATCAATTCTAAAGTGAAGTATTGTGCATTTTAAGAGTCACATTTCAACAGATATAGGCCCGTATTTACAAAGGCTGTCCTTCCGGACTGAATTCTTTTAAAAATTGTTTCATATCATAGACTGCTAAAGCATGACAGACACTGCAGGCATATGCAACATCTGCAGTGACAACTTATGTAATAAATCCAGGACTATCTACATTACAACATTTTTGAATTGCAGTGTGCTGGATGTGGCTACAATTGTATGACTGCTATTTTACCAGCCTTTTAGCATTCTTTGCGATGATCAGCAGTGCAGCCAAGCAATTATATATATATATATATATATATATATATATATATATATATATATATATATAGCTAAGTGCCTCAACCTTCAAGCAAGAAGAAGTAACGCCCTGCCCCCAGGGCCGGTCCAAGCAAGAAGAAGGGGCCGGTCCAAGCAAGAAGAAGAAGTAGCACCCTGCCCCCAGGGGCAGTCCTACACTTGCCGCCGAGCTGGAGGGGGTAGCGGGCAGGAAGGGGGTATTGGGCACAGCGGCTGGGAGGGGGGGTCGGACCCCCCTCCCTCACCTGGGTCCCCCATTTGCGCTCCCCCTCTAGCTTAAGTTCAGACCCCCTCCCCGCCGCTGTGCCTAATCACCCTTCCTACCCGCCACCCTTTTACACGGCGTATGCTACGCCGCGGGTCCGCTACTTTATTTTATTAAAATAAATATGAATTATATATGGCAGCCTCCATTGCTCCGCTCACTTCAGGTGTCCTTTAAAGAGTAACTATAGTAAAAATAATGTAATGAATACAATTTTTTTTTTTTACAATATTTATAAATCATTTAGTCAGTGTTTTCCCATTGTAAAATCTTTCCTCTCCCCGATTTGTAGTCTGAAATTTATCACAGGTGGCAACATTTTTTGTTCCTGTCAGGTGATCTCTGTGGAATGTTTGTTTACTGTGAGTTCTAAAGCCAGTGGAAAATATACCTGGTCTTCCAAAATGCTCTGGGTGTGAGAATACCACAAATCCAATCAGCCTAGGCTGAGCATCACTTAGAGGGTGATGTCACATACCAATATACAGCAATATATGGATATAGGAAGTGTTCATGATGCTGAAAACAGGAAATTACTATAAAAGTGGGCATCCTGAATAATACTGCATTCTACTATGTGTCACTACAGTGCCTCTTTAAAAGAAACCTGAGGTGTGAGACCTATGGAAGCTGCCATATTTATTTCCTTTTAAACAATGCCAGTTTCCTGGCTTTCCTGCTGATCTTTCTATCAGTAGGGTCTAAATCACATATCTGAAACAAGCATGCAGCTAATCCTGTCAGATTTGTCATAGACATCTGATCTGCATGCTTGTTCAGGGTCTATGGCTTAGGGCCCATTCACACTGGGGATCGCAAAACGCTAGAAAAATCGCTAGCTTTTTGCAACTGTGATTTTTTTTGTGATTAATGCATATTTTTTATTGGACATTTTCATTATTTTTGAGCGTTTGAAATTTGCTTTATCATTTCAATCGCGATTGCTCTAAAAATGTGAAAAAGCGCTGCTTGCACCACGTTTGCACTTACCGTAAATTGCCAGCGATAATGGCAGTGAGATCACCACCATATACTTTTAATTACACTAGTGCTTTTCAAAGTGCTAGTGATTGTCAGCAATTTGGCGATCGGCGGTAAATGCCCACAAATCGCCCCAGTGTGAATGGAATACCTTAAAGTATTAAAGGCAGAGGATAAGCAGGACAGCCGAGCAATGCGCATTATTTAAAAGGAAACAAACGTGTCATATTCCCCTCACCTCGGGTTCCCTTTATCTCCTTCCAAGGATGTATGTAAACCTTTCTTAATTTTAGTCTTGGACTCTCATATAGACCTTGTAATAAGAAATGAAACAATCAGACCATTGCTCAGTTTATACAGAATTTTTTCCCCTTCAAGATACGATCCCGAGTTTCTTGCTCAGACTGAGCAGCCGCACAAATGAGGCCTGCGGTTTGATGAAAATTAACAGTAGTTTTGTAAAGCGCACATCAGGGGATTGCAGTCCAGCCTTATCTTTAGTTCCAGTCAACTAGCAATCCTGAAAGAGTTTGCATCATCATCAGAGCAGGCGATTCTGCTGGTGAACCTAATCAATCCACGGAATACTGTGGCTGTGCTGTGTAACAAAGCTAAAATAGATTTACAAATGGGGTTTTAGGGGATAAGCTCCTCCACAGGATTACATATTGATTTTTTAAAAATAAAAAAGCTTATCATATAAGCCAAAACTAAGAGGAAAAAAATTCAACCTATGCAAAAAAAAAAACCTTCAGAAAAAAAGCGCTCACTTCAAAACGTACAGCAGAGCAAGTCATTGCGACAAAGTGCGGGAGATACATTTATTGAAGTAAGAGAGTGCAACTTCAAGGCCCGCTGCAGCTCAGGCTGTAATGAACTTAGCAGAGAGTGATACAGCCATAGGAAGAGAGAGGTGGTAAGCCTAATTAGAAGAGATCGCAGCTGAAAGTCTAACCATTTGGGGACAGCCTCCATGTGTTTACCAGGCTGCATTGCAAATATTTGAGAAAGAAGAAAATGACACACCAAAGGCTGTTACAGCAAAAAGCTGTATTGAAGTTTAGGTAGCAACACACAACATGTTTCGAGTGGAACCCTTCTTCAGGTGTACCACCCCTTGAACACAGGAAATCTAAATATGGCCCACCGCCAAGAAATAGAGCATTAGTAGCAAAGAAGAGAGTCTAATATTGTTTTCCAGTACAGGAAGAGTTAAAAAAAAGGGTCAGTTATCTATGCAAAAGAGCTTCTCTGAGATATTCGACCCACTGGGTCGAATATAGTCCTGTTTTTTTAAAGCATTTAAACAGCCAAGAAACAGTGAGCTTGAGATTAGGTTTTACTGCAGAAAAGTTCAAAGGGTCATTATTTCTGCTTTGTTTTATAGCTTAAAGCCATTGTTACCCGTCGTAAAAAAAACAAAAGCCAGCTACTCACCTAAGGAGAGGGAAGGACTCCGAGCCTTCCCTCTCCTCTCCCGGTGCCCTCCGTGCAGCTCAGGATCCTCCGTTCAAAGCCCCCACTGCGGGGGACTTTGGAAGTCTTCAGGAGCTGAGTCCTCCTGAAGACAGACGGCTCCATACTGCGCACGCGTGATTACGCAATAGAGGGCGCTCGCGCATGCGCAGTATGGAGCGGCCCGTCTTCGGGAGCCCGAGTGCTCCCGAAGACTTCCGGAACCTCCCTTTGGTGGCGGAAGTGGCAGTATTTGACCGAATTGGTCGAATGCTGCTACGGGGGATCCTGAGCGGGACCGCGCACTGGGAGAGGAGAGGGAAGTCTAATTAGGACTCAGCCTTCTCTCTCCTTAGGTGAGTATCTGACTTCTGTTTTTTTTAGGATGGGTTACATTGACTTTAAAAGACAGTGTGGTTTCCAAACTGTAAACATGACAGAATAATGCAATGTTATAAAAAAAAGCTATATAATTGAAAATAAAAATATGAGACTTTCTTTGCTACTAATGTACTATTCGTTATCCATACAACACACACAATTCATCATATATATATATATATATATATATATATATATATATATATATATATATATATATATATTAGCTTCAGGTTTGCTTTAACTGGATCACATTTCTGAAAGGGATAATTGTTTACGCAGTTCCTAAGGCTAAATTCACAAGGACAGTTAATCCACATGCTTACCAAGCAGTAACTTCACAGTAACATCTACTGGAATTTGCTGCTAATGTGTAATGTGACTAAATGCTGGAGTTTATGGCAAGCTAACTGCACTCTGTGTCGGTGTTTGACAGGCGGTACTGTTGGCAGGCGGTAAATGGACATTGCTCAAAGCTTTTGACAGGTGGTCAGAAACACACGCATGAACCCATAGCCTGACCTGAATGCCACCGGAAAACACAAGTGTTTCCATGGTACAGCTGGGTCACTTAGGGCCTGTTTCCACTAGCCGTGGTGCGATCATTGCGTCGCACGCAAACTGAAACTAATGCAAGTCAATGGAGTAGTTTCCACTGACACAAATTTACCTTTGTGTTGCAATGCGGTACAGGGAAATTATGAATAAAATGCTGCAGATTTCCGCAGCGCCTTTCTGATTCCCATAGCGCTAGTACACAGCTGCATCCGGACTTCCGCATGATGACTGGAAGTCACCCACGGCTGGATGCGACGATCACATCGCACTGCAGTATGTGGCTAGTGGAACTGGGCCCTTACTGAACTACCTGCCAACTGTCCTTGTGATTTAACCCTATGATCTGTCAGCCAGAAGATTTCAGCTGCTCTAAATGTTTTAAGATATCATCTAATCTATTACAAATATCCAATCGTGTATGGTAGCCCTAACATGACCATAAACACATTGTTCTGATTGATTTCTGACCAATTTGATTGCATCTGCCAGTAATCTATTAAATCCAACTGATTGACTTTCAGTTTTGTACAGTTTATCGATCAATAGCCTATAGCATTGCACTGAGCAGTGCACCACCTGCAGTTCAATCAAAGCTTGGTAGGGGAGCGATCACGATCATCAAATTCCTATCAGATTGGGGGCTTGCATTTTTGAGCCATACTAGACCTGTGTATGGCTAGCTTTAAAGGTGCATACACACGTCTGATTTTACGTCCGATTGTCGTTCAAACCGGACATTTAAACGACTTGTCATTCAAACTACAAGTCGTTAAAATGTCTTGTACACACAGACCGAGAAAACGGCTGTTATGCTAATGTCAACTAATTTATGTCATTTGACTGGTCAAGGAACTGGATAGAACAATGGACCAGATCAAAAGACATTATGTTAGAATGGCCATTACTTGTACAAACGACTCACAGTTGTTTGTACACACATACGGACCTAACTGTTTGAACGATCGTTAGTCCAAGGAATCCTCCAAGCGGATCAGTCAAAACTGCTGCTATTAGTCTAACGATCGAACATACACACATCCAACTGTCGTTCAATCGACCTGTCTGAACCACAAGTTATTCGGAAAAAATCAGACGGGTCTACGTACCTTTAGGCTTTTAAAGGAAAGCAATGCCCTCTTTAGTCAAATCAGAAGCATTCAATTGGTATCACTCAATCACATATAAAGAGTGCAGCAGAGGAAGGCAATGTCCACTCTCTTTAACAAAGAAAGTAAATTGTTAGTCATTTTAATGAGCTGACGCCTGTGTGAGAGGTCCTGGAGGTGGCGGAGGGACATTGCTGTGGTGTAACCTCCAATAAATCACTTTGCAGGCTGCATATGCACACACATTGGCAGGAGTTTTCAGTTTAGAGCAGTGTGAAATTGACAAGCTGTAATGAAGCAACTACAAAGCAAGACAATGGACACGCAAGATGTGTTTAATGAGTATGACAAAAGTTCCTTTTCTTCTCTTCCTACAAGGAAATTCCGTTACTGTGCATTAATCAGCAGCCCGCTCTGTGCAGCAGCCAGCTGCGGAAATCGGGACGGAAGAAAGTTATGAAGCTCTTAGCAACAAATCAGCTTCACATTTCAGTTTTAAAAACCAGACTCAGATGCCAATTGGTCGCTATGGGCAGAACTTTCAATCGTACAGACAAATGTCCTTTAATACAGGATTTCAATTCCGTGGCTGAGAGATCACTTTCATTGTTTTGTATATTTTCTGCAATGCGCCCATCAGGGCCGGTTTAAGCAACAATGGGGCCCCAGGGCAAAATAAACCTGGGGGGCCCCCCCAACATATACCCCGGAACAAAAATCGGCATTAGGGCACCTTTTTTGCAGCTGGAATAGTCAGGGTGTGAAGTCCCAATCGGTCAGAGCTCCACATTCTGGCTATCCCAGCCTGCATGGGGGACAAGGGGTTAAAAAGTTTCAGGAGGGGGGACCCTACATAATTTTTTTTTTTTTCTAAATTCCCACACTCTAAACATAAAAAAAAAAAATTGGGAAAATAGGAAAAAATGCCAGGGATCTTCATACAGCCATATTGCGGCTGTATAGCGATCCCTGGCCAAAGCGCTGCAGCTGCGTATAGACCCCCTGGAAACCCTGTCAGGAAATGTATTGCTCTTTCGTTTGATGCATGTAAAATTACACTACCGTTAGGTTTGCTACTAAAAGTTACATTTACCGCATTTAAAACTATACTTTTTTCCTTCTAAACTTTAAAATCGATTTTCTCAAAAACTATAAGGTCTTTTTGAAAAATTGTTTTTTCCTCTTATTCCTAATGCTCTCCTTAACATATCCTGCAAATGTAGGGTTTCTAGCATTTAAGGTGGATTTGCTATTAACCATTAAAGTCGGCAGGTTTTTAAATGTGTTTTTTTTTTCCTTTGAAACTTTAAAATCTATTTTCTCAAAAACTATAAGGCCGATTTGAAATTTTTTTTTTCCTCTTGTAGCCACTGGGGGCCCCTACAAGCTCTGGGGCCCTGGGGCAGCTGCCTCCTTTGCCTTAATGGTAGCGCCGGCCCTGGCGCCCATTCAGGGGCGTAACTACAGGGGAGCAGCCCCTGCATTTGCAGGGGGGCCTCATAGCTGTGGGGGCCCTCAACCGTCGCATTCTCTGATGCTCCAGGTCAGGTGTTTTTGTGGCTACACTTGTTATGGGTGTGAAGATTCTGATGGCCACAATTGTTTTATGACCCTTGTGAGATGGGCCTTCAGGCTGTGAGGGTCACCAAGAAGAGGAACATGGGTTGTGTACATTAAGGAGCCCCATTAAAGTTTTGCTAGGAGCCCCATGCTTTGTAGTTACGCTCCTGCACCCATTTATATATTTCTATAGCGTCAGATAGCTACTAATGTGGAAGGAACAGTAGAAATGATTACCTACCAGATCAGCCACATGAGTCATTACGAGGACCTACTACTGTAGCAAACTAGCAAAGCTCATCCTACTAATATAATAAATGGGAAAGTTCTGATGTTTGGATGTTTGTTACTCGATCACGCAAAAATGGCTGAACGGATTTGAATGAAATTTGGCACACACATAGTACATTACCTGGAATAACATACAGGATACTTTTTATTCCCATAACCAAAAAGGGGGCGGAGACAAATACAAATTTCACTGGAAAATGTAAACTGCAGCCATTCTTACACTGTTAATGGCAGGGTTCTCAAACTTTGCACAGTTGGTCGTTGGGTGACTGGGATTAATATTCAGAAAGGTGGGTGGAGTCTATAAAAGCCAATCAAAATTAACCTATTGATTTTAAGGGGAATATTTGCACTGCTGCCATTCTTGCACTGTTAGTGGCACAAGCCTCAAACCTGGTACAGTTGATCATTGGGTGACTAGAGTTCAATTTCAGAAAGGGGGTGGAGCCACAAACAGCCAATTAGATTTGTTTCATTCCAATGCAAATTATTGATGCCAAACACCGCAAAGCTCACAAACTTGGTAATTGAGTAATTGATTAATTGTGCGTTAGGGTTAGAAAAGTGGGCACAGCCAACACCAGCCAAATACCTAAGCGGGCAACGCTGGGTCATAAGTGGGCGGAGACAAATACAAATTTTACTGGGAAAATGTAAACAGCAGCCATTCTTACAATGTTAATGGTAGGGTTCTCAAACTTTGCACAGTTGGTTACTGGGTGACTGGGGTTAATATTCAGAAAAGTGTGAGGAAAAAATTACCTATTGATTTTTCAGGGGAATATTTCATTGCTGCCATTCTTGCACTGTTAATGGCACAAGCCTCAAACCTGGTATAGTTGATCATTGCATGACTGGGGTTTACATTCATAAAACAGGGTGGAGCCACACACAGCTTATATGATTTGTTTCATTTCAATGCAGATTATTGATGCCAGAGACCGCAAAGCTCACAAACTTGGTCATTGAGTAATTGATTAATTGTGTGTTAGGGTTAGGAAAAGTGGGTGCAGCCAGCACCTGCAAAATACATAATCGGGCGATGCCGGGTCATCAGTAGGTGGAGACAAATGCAAATTTCACTGAGAAAATGTAAACTGCAGCAATTCTTAAGGTGGCCATACACTGGTCGATTTGCCATCAGATTCGACCAACAGATAGATCCCTCTCTGATCGAATCTGATCATAGAGGGATCGTATGACTGCCTTTACTGCAAACAGATTGTGAACCGATTTCAGCCTGAAACCGTTCACAATCTGTTGTGGTGGTGGTGGTGCTGCTGCCCCCGCCCGCCCGCATACATTACCTGCTCCGCCGGCGCGACTCCAGTCCCCCGGTCACCGCTGCTCTGTCTGCGCTCTGGTCTCCAGGTCCGGCATGCCTCACTTCTTCTAGCCCGGCAGGAAGTTTAAACAGTAGAGGGCGCTCTACTGTTTAAACTTCCTGCCGGGCTAGAAGAAGTGAGGCATGCCGGACCTGGAGACCAGAGCGCAGACAGAGCAGCGGTGACCGGGAGACTGGAGTCGCGCCGGCGGAGCAGGTAATGTATGCGGGCTCTATTGCGTCGGTCGTCGGGCACTCGAATGCCGCTAGCGATGCGCTCTTTACCCGCGGGCGATCGACGGGATCGGACGAAATGGATCGAAATTCGGCGTGTAGCGTGAACGATTGGCAGCAGATTCGATCCCAGTGATCGAATTTGCTGTCAAAACGGGCGCAAATCGGGCCAGTGTATGGCCAGCTTTACACTTTTAATGGTAGGGTTCTCAAACTTTGCACAATTGGTCACTGGGTGACTGGGATTAATATTCAGAGAAGTGGGTGGAGCCTACAAAAGCCAATCAAAATTCACCTATTGATTTTCAAGGGGAATATGTAATTGCTACCATTCTTGCACTGTTAATGGCACAAGCCTTAAACCTGGTACAGTTGGTTATTGGGTGACCGGTATTCAAATTCAAAGGGGTGGAGCCACAAACAGCCAATCAGATTTGTTTAATCTCAATGCAAATTATTGATGCCAAAGACCGCAAAGCTCACAAACTTGGTTATTGAGTAATTGTGTGTTAGGATTAGAAATAGTAGGCGGAGCCAACACCAGCCAAATACATACCTGAACAATGTTAGGAAATAAGTGGGTGAAGAAAAATACAAATTTCATTGCGCAAATGTAAACTGCAGCCATTCTTACACTGTTAATGGTAGGGTTCTCAAACTTTGCACAGTTGGTCACTGGGTGACTGGGATTAATATTCAGAAAAGTGGGTGGAGCCTATAAAAGCCAATCAAAATCCACCTATTGATTTTTAAGGGGAATATTTAATTGCTGCCATTCTTGCACTGTTAATCACCTGTACCTGGTACAGTTGGCCATTGGGCGATTGGGGTTCAAATTCAGAAAAGGGGTGGAGCCACATCCAATCAGATTAATTTTATTATTTCATTGCAAATTATTGATGCCAAAGACCGCAAAGCTCACATACTTGGTCATTAAGTAATTGTGTGTTAGGTTTAGGAAAAGTGGGCAGAGCCAACACTAGCCAAATGCATACCCGGGCAACGCCGGGCGTCCAGCTACTACAGTACCTAAATATAAACCTGCCTTCTTAACACTGAAGTTACTTGCAATGACTCAGCTTAATGTGAGCAAGAAGGAACTCTCATGATGCATCACTTCTGCTTTGTGTCCCTGAAAAGCCAAACACACTCTCACAGGTGATGCATCATGGGAATTCCTTCTTGCTCATATAAAGCTAATTAAAGCGGACCCAAACCAAACATTTTTTTAATTCAAAATATTTATTTGCACCACTCTGACACATACAAAGATAAATAAACACTCCTTCAGGCCCCTATGAGCATTACAGTGCATGCTTTTCACCCTTCTCTTTTCATAACTAGGGTTATACAGGTGGCAGCCATTAGCAATTCCTCCTTTGCCGGACACCATCTACTCCACCAGTTTGTCGAATTCTGTCCCGGCAATATGAAAGGAAGGGAGGAGGTCCTCCAATAAATGTAACATATTTTATATTTGTCATCATGCAGCTGAAAAAAGGCTGCTATTTATTATTATAATTTAGAAAATAGATTTTATTTCTGAAATCTTGTATTTTTAATTTGGGTCCACTTTAATTGCTACTACCCTGTTTTAAAAAGACAGATTTTATTTTTTTAATTTCTTAATGGAGCTATTATATAGCTGGATAAGTGAGCTAGCGAAGGATTTGGGAAGCCTCTTGATACCACCAATGAGGAAAGTATCTAACTTTCATATTATCATATGTTAAATACTACTATTCATGAGCACAAAAATCTACCTTGGAGATTTCCACCGACCCTGGAACGTGAATAAATAAAATCAGGGTATGTCAGCAGCAGCTGATAGATTAGCTAGTACTTGTTAGCTAACCAACTCCGATTACTTAAGTGAAGATCAGTCCAACCCATAATATCAAACCAGAATTCTTTGATAACTTTTTGAGTATTCCCCCACTATATTCAATATTTCTATATTCTATCAAGTTATTTGTATTCTAATCTCTACAATATCATATATATATATATATATATATATATATATATATATATATATATATATATATATATATATATATATATTTGTTTTCATGTCATCTAGTTTCAGCAGCTTTGGCAACTGATATATTTCTTATGCCAGGAGCTGGTTAACGTTAAAACCTAGTTACGGTCTTATTAGATGTTTTCCTAATGCACACATTTTTTTCTTTTAAATGGAATGTGAAATCTTACAAATTGTTTAATTTTGCTTGAGCTCCACCTGCTGGTTTGCTTGGTATGGAGAAAAGGGGTAGACTTGAATGACTTCTTGTTGTTAGGTTTGGTTACACAGTTTCCTGTACGATCAGGTTTGCGTTGGCAGTTCTGGCGTTTTAACTCCCCAGTATTTGGCTAACCAATGACCTTATTTGGAAATACCCTTCCTGTTGTTTCACCTTAAAAGGGGGTGGGAATTTGGTAATGCAGCTTCCTTGTCTGCTATAGATCCCATTTTCACCAAAAGGTTCACCAGCTTTTCCCCTAGTATTTGGCTATCCCTAACCAATGTCCTGTAACAAAAAACTCAATGCATACCCTTAACATTAACACCTTTTCTCATGCCTCCTTCCAGATACTAAACCCTTACCCCTAGATGACCTGTAGCTTTACACTTTTCCAGCACACACCCTGTGCAGGAGCATAAATCTATACATGAATGGGGATCTCTGATTGGCTAGCAAAACCATGTGACATAGCTGAACATATGAGAAGGGTGTGTAAAATGGCCTCCTCAGCCCTCACATTGCGTCTCTCCCTTTCTGCTTGAATAGTAAGCAGAAAGGAGATAGCATTAGGGCCCTTTTCCAGAAGCCGCTGAACTGCGTGCTCAGTGAGCAGTTACCAAGCAGCAGTGAGCAGTTTCGACTCAGCAGCAAGCAGTTGCTAGGCAGTGGCAAGCAGTTGTGAGAGTTCAACAGTCTTTTCACTGCCTATCAACTGCCAAAGGAAAAGGGCCCTCAAATTAAATGGTACAAAAATAAATACAACAGTTTATTTTTTAAATAAGTAAGGACACAAATAAATATAAATAAATACATGAAATCCATTCCAGTGTCTAGTGGTATAAATTGATCACATTCAGTGGTATTTCTAACATTTTTTCATTGTAAGTTTGTTTGTTTTATTAACAGCAGTCACCACCAAATACATTCATATATTTATGTGTAAAACACCCACATTTTTGGTGTCCCAGAAATTCAAGAAACATGTACCGGTATTCTTCATTCAGGTAACATCCCACTTTGTAGGAAAAATGTAAAAAAAACATTTTTTTCCCCTGCTAATTTTTGCCAGATTTTTTCCCGAACATGGTAATTAACTTGCTTTAAAAAGCCATACCTGTCCACAAGAAAGCAGCAGAACTATTCTGCTAATACACAGTGCAATAAAAAGAAATGTATTAGCGGTTAAATGTAAATGGCAGAATGTGTTTTCATCACCCTCTGGCAGGAAAGCTGGTATGCCATGTTCACTTGTATCAAAACCTACAAGTATTCAAATTCCTTGTAAACAAGAACCTGGAAAAAAAAACACTGGCCGAGGGCATAGTTCTCCCCAGTCATTCCTCCTGTCACATGACGCTCCTTGTGTGTCACTGCAATGACCCCCCCCCCACCACCATAGCAACAGAAAGCATCACAGCCTCTGCCCGGCACTGTCACGTAATCGATTCCAGATCCCTCCTTAGTGGACTAAGTGACTTTTTGATCTCCATCCCCCCCCCCATTTTCCGAATCTACTCCAGGCTATTTAGATCAAAATGTCGGTTTGATCCACCTTGGTACCATGCTGTGCCACACAACAGCACAATTATGCTGGTGCACATGTAATGGGGCAGAGCTATAATGTAAGAGGTGGTGCTGGCCCCCGCCCTCATCTGACCCCTACCCTCCCGGATCCCTTCTGCTCAGCACTTAGCAATCACCCACATCTCCCCCTCACAGCAGAAAAACAGGAAGTGCTGGGGTGGCCTTGGTGATTGCAAAAATGCACTGGAAAGGGTTAAATATCTGCTTAACGGAGGCTTCCAAAATCTGTCTCACAAGTTGCATGCTAGTTCCAGGGCGGGGAACCTACTTTGCTGCATCACTGCAAGGTCTGCTTTCATATGACCAGCTTTGTTAGTCAGATAATGCCAGCTTCCTTATATCATGAAGGACAGTAAATACAGGACAACAGCTATATGATTCTGAGTGCACCCGGTGCTGTGTACTCATGAGGGTAACTTTGTACCTTATGCCTGTAGTAGGTTTGGTCTTTGTTGTTCTGTAACCACCAATTAGATTCAAGCTGTACTGGACTTACATAAGAAACGACAAAGCCATTCAGTGTATGGTCATGCCAACACCCAGGGAGAGCTTCCCAAGCTGCCTGCCTGTGTATGAACTCCAAGGCTGACTTCCACGTTGTATTTATCTGCTCCACAATGCTGTGATCTTGCTTCACATGTGACAGATTGCCTTTAAAACAAGACCCCGAGCGCCAGCCTCCCGCTGAACGCAGCTTTTGTGTCCATTTAATCCAAAATCTTCCATTCTTTTGTGGCAATAAAATTACTAACCAATTCCATTTCTTCATGTTGCGCTTAAATGTGGATAGACTGATGGATATCAAAGGCTGTATGAATTAAGTTACGTTTCTTTCTCAGACTTCAGTTTGCTGGGAAATCTCCAGACTAATTACAATTGATTTAATATAGATCCAGGTATCTTATCAGGTGAGGCAAGAAATTAACATGGGCAGTCCATAGGTGAAGAGGTCAGTGTGGAATAGTAAGAGACTCTTAATCATGAGGTAATATTGAGGCATAAGCAGCATAACACCACATACACGGCTAGTCACAAACACTTCATATGTATACGGTTTTATACAACGTCCCTACTTTGATGATGAGAAATTACAGCAGCTGTAACTATATAATACAAACCACGCATGCTGAGAACCATGATAATTGTACATGGTTTAGCGTACTGGAATCGTTTCATCCTTCATACTCACCAGAAGGTGGATCAGATCGGGGAACTCACAGCGACGTGACCCAATAAACGAGCGTTGCCCCATCCATCTTCCTACTGTGGGAACATGCGACAACACACGACGTGCTTGAGCGAGAGTTCAAACAATCGCCGCATGTTTTGCGGGAGTCGCCAGAAAACGAAATCCTCTGTGACGGTTGTAATCGCCATGCATCGCAAAACACCATTCGTGTGATCGCACATACGTGACAAAATGATGGTTTGTTGTGCAAAAAATTGCCGGTCGCGGGATAAATCATGTGAAAAGTGGTGTTGTAGGTACGAGCCTTTAAAGGAAATAAATTTGGCAGGCTCCCATATTCTTCTTATTTCAGTTGTCCTTTAAAGGACAAATGAAATGAGAGGGGTATGGAGGCTGCCATATTAATATCCATTTAAGCAATACCAGTTACCTGGCACTCCTACTGATCCTCTGCTTCCAATACTTTTAGCCATGGACCCTGAACAAGCACGCAGCAGATCAGGTGTTTCTGACATTGTTGGATCTGACAAGATTAGCTGCATGCTTATTTCTGTCGTAATTTAGACACTACTGCAAGCAAATAGATCAGCAGGGCTGCCAAGAAATTGGTATTGTTTAAAGAGAATCTGTACTCTAAAATTCTTACACTAAATAGCATACCATTCTATTCACTATGTTCTCCTGAGCCCCTCAGTGCTGTTTCTGCCACTCCCTGCTGTGATCCTGGCTTGTAATTCCCAGTTTTTTTTTTACAAACAAAAGACCTGTCTGCTAACCAGCATGTGATAGGCTGAGAGAAGCTCAATCTGTGACTCATACAGAGCCTGCAGGGGGCTTGGAGATGGTGTGTATAGCTTCTGTCTATTACAAGCAGAGCAGCACATTCCTGCCCAAGTGCCTGAGCCCGACAAAGCCACCAAAGGAAAGAAGATTAGATTATGTAACAGAGATAATACAGCCACTGAGCAACTAGGAAAGATTGCAGTAACATTACAACAGGTATAGGAACTTATAGGATAGAAGAAATAAGGCTGAACATTTTGTTACAGAGTCTCTTTAAAAGGAAATAAATATGGCATTCTGAGACTTCAGAACACAGTGCTTTGTGTCCCCAGGGAGAAAAGCACTATAAAATACTAATATTGTCTGAAGTGAGACAGACAGAACAGTTACAGAAATTTGAAAAGTGATGTACAAGTGTGTTGGCCCGAGGTGGGCTCAAAAAATGAAATAAAAAGTAGGCTACCTGATCCGCAGGGCTAAGCGGATCAGGTAGCCACAAAAAACCGCCACTCCCGTGGGCCGCAATGACCCACCTTCACTTTCCGTGACCTCTGGGTCAGGACGCTGCAATTAGAGACTGTCTCTCGTAGTGTGCAGGGAGGCGGGGGAGCGGCAGGAGACGCAGGCAGGGAGTGAGAGCTGCCCAATGGCAGCTCAGGAGACCCTGCAGGAATGCCCTTGGCGGGTGTTTTGAGCAGGGAATCTCTCTCCTCTACTTAGCCTCCGAGATGGCGACAAATATTGTCGCTAATTGCAGGGGGCTATAGCGTGGCGGTTGGGGGGGGGAGGGGCAGAGAGCCATGTCATTAGGCAGAGGACATGCCTTTGTGTCCCATCTGCCCCTGAAGATCCACCTCTGGTTCTCTTTAAGTAAATAGTATATGTATGGGGCTCTCACCTGGCTGGCATAGATAGTCGCCTTTTCATATTATAGCTAGAGCTAAATGTTACTGTTGGTTTAGGTTGGCAAATTAGTCTCAGGCAGTAATTGGTTGCCGACATGCTGTGTATGTATCACATTTATATAAGAGATATTGAATGAGAGGTACTGCTGTGATCCATCTATATGTAAATATTTAAATATTTTATTAAATTTTATAAACTATTGTTTGGGTGAATTGATTTCTTAAGTCACGTCTTCCCTAACCATAGAAGGAATATCTTAAGCAAATTTCTAGCATAGATTGCTTTCAAACCAAATTGTATGTGAAAGATATTCTTTAGTTTAGAAACAGGATGTTGCATTAGTATAAAGCTTCCATGGAGCTTCTATCAGTTATCATTGCTTAGGCAAAAATGTCATAGTATGGCAGAAGTATTGCTGGAGAGTGATGTCATCTGTAACTCACACTATACTAGGTATGCCAAGAAATATAGGCACAGGCTTGACGTTAATGACTAGACAGGTGATGCTATCCCAAGCCCAAGCAACAATAGTAAAAAAACAACATGGCATTCCCCATGTTTGCATCACAAAAGTAAATATTTTATGTGGTGTTTGTAGGCCTTGCCCTCAGTTACATTATGGACAGTAGGTATTCATTTGAGCTAGCCATGCATCTACCGTTATTGTGTCCCGATTAATCAGATTAGGTTATTTTAAAGGCGCCACAACAAGCATGCCAATTCGACAATTCAACTAATTTCCGGACAAAATTTGTCTAATGTATCGATCGAGCAAGCTGAAATATCTCGGTACAACGTGGTCAATCGGGTGCATGGTGGTAACTGCCACTGTCCCCCAAATATAAATGTCACCACCCCTGATGCATGGGCATTGTAAATCTCACCTGTCCAGCTGCAACGACATCCTGTCTCCTATGCCGAGTGTTGCCAGGTGTGTGTGATGTCACGCGCAGTGTTCGGTGTGACGGCAGCGCTCAGGGGAGACAGCAGAGAGCGGGAGGTGGTGCCACTGGATAAGTGCGATTTACTATGCAACGGAAGGAGGTAAGGGGTGGACATTAACATTCGGGGGGCAGTGAGGAGAGCGGAATTAGTGGCGTCGTAAGGCTGATTCCTGAAAGATTTCTTGCCGAAATCGATCAGGAATCATCCCGCAGAGAATGGGGAGCCAACGGATCTTTCATTGATCAGAGATATCTGTCGCTTTTAGCCGATCTGCCCATACATCGCTAGAAAAACAAAACCCCATAAAATCTAAACAACTAATATTTGATAAGTGTGCCCGACAGTAGAGTACAACTGCACATCTTATCATGCATTGACTGTATATGGGCCAGAAAACCTCATTGCTTTAATGGATGGAAAATTTCAGTAGACTCCCGGATAATGACAACCTTCAGCGTTTGTCTATGGACGCACATCAACTCTTCAGCTCCCTTTCTGACATATATTGTACTGTTTATTTCATACCATCTTTCAGCCTCCATGAAAGTTCCTCAAACTAATTACAATTGATTGAATATGGATCAGGAAGCTTATCAGGTGAAAGAAGAAATTACCCAGTGACAGGATGAGAGGTCAATATGGAGCAGCTGACATCCCTCAGCCTTCCAAGGCTGGTTGGGGCTCAGCGACAGAACGTGAAGCTATCCTCAGCACTCCTCCTGCACTCTAGCGGACGTGAATACAAACCTCACGTATCATGGCTGGCTTTACATCGCTAATAACCAGCAGGATTATTACTTATTAGGAAGGAACAAATCCTCAGTGTTCATCATTATGAGCCGATCTGAGGAAATCTGTCCAATATGTTTAAAAGGAACGTTAACTCATTGACTCTGGACATCTCGCACTTACACATATATGAAGGACTGATGGAATGAAGCATTGAGGTAGTTAACATTTCCCCCTTTATTACTCCTTACCTTCTATTGCCAGCATGGCTCGCAACTCTCTGTTCAGTAGCTCAAACCGTCTCTCTAGGTCATGTTCCTTTTCCCTATAGGCAAGTTGAGCGAGAAGAAGAAAACACTAAGTTCATCAATATGTTAATTAGGAAATCATTAAACACTTTAAGGGACCTTTAGTGAGCATTGATTTAGGGAACTCATAACTGACTTTCCCCTAATGCATTAAGCCACTTCACACAAATGATACACAAACCAAGTGGAGGTCTCTGCGGCTGACAACGGTAAACACACATTCATTATATAAATCACCTCTATCTGCCATTTCACACAACACATAAACCTTCTTAATGGACAAACACATAGAAAATAAGATGTAAAGTATATGCTTATATTTAAAGTGCAGCTAAACCCAAAAGAGAACTAGGCAAACTCTGAAAGCAATCATTGTTCATTAGTGTAAATTACAAGTATTACATTAAGAACTGAACTGTTTAAAGCAGCAGGATAACCCATACTATCCTAGAAAAAAACATATAGTATGTATTGGATAACTAATTGTTCTTCTTACATAACATATGTATTGTACTGTTCAAGTTTTGATTTCAGTGAATTTTATGCAGTAAATAAAGAGAAAACTGTTCCTGGCATTTGCCACCTTAACTCTCTCTGACTGAAGAGAATCCTGATGTCATTTCCTCCCTTACTTTTTTTCCCCTCCTAGAAACTGCACTATCATAGCTAGCTTGCTTTGTAAACACACAAAAACACAGTATAGATCATATTACAACAGCTCACTGAACTGCCCTTAGCCAATCAGCGAGGAGCAGGAATGTGGGAGGGGTGATGACAAGCTTCCTTCTTGTTGGCAATGTACCAAATAGAGCCAGGCTGACTGAGATTTACTACAGCAGAACCATTTCTGAACAGATTGGAGTGCTTGCAATGCAGGGTCAAGTTGCAAGCTGCATAATAAATACAGAGCAGTGGGTAAATGGAATTTGGTTTTGTGGCCGACAATCCCCTTAAGCAAAAATAATCCTGTGTGTAACTGTGAAGCTATGCATGGAAACTGGAGAACTCTCTTACCTGGTATCTTCTGTTACCAGAGATAAGTTCTAAAGGTTCGTATACACGTCCGATAAAGATCGTTCGTTACGAACGATTCGTGACGTTTACACGATATTCAAATTAGACTGAAAAGATCGTTCGTAATGAACGATTGTGTACACACGTGAACGATATAAGTATAAAGTACTGAACGACGAACGATTAAAAAATGCGTGCGCAAACGGAAGTGACGTTATGACAGGCAATAAGAACATGCGTTATCGGACGATCTTTGTACACACTGCAACGATTGAACGATTATCTTTCGAAAAAATCCGCCGGGTTGGATCGGTCCGATTGAACGATAACGATCGTTATCGTTCACAAAAACGATCGTTCACACTTTTTGAACGCACGATTATCGTTCCGATTGTCGTTATCGTTCGTTTTTGAACGATCGTTATCGTACGTGTGAACTCAGCTTTACTGTTGCTCACACTAACTTGCTGTGAGCTGCTAAGTCCCGCCTCCTCATCCAGACACTGACACTGACATCCAGACACTGTAATGCAGAGATTCTGGAATCTACTGATTTTTTTCTACTATGGGTGTCACATGGTCACCCCTGACCTCCCTGCCCACCCCCTGAATCCAGTAAGGAGATAAAGTAAGCTGTATAGCAGAGGCATGCACATACAGCATGCCCCATGAAATATGTATTCTGTTCAGCAGGTTTCTTCTTTATGCACCGATTAAATTCATCTGATAGCTATTAGAATTTGCTTTGATCAGTTTTTGCGTTTGATGACCTTTAACCTCGAGGACCAGAAGTTTATAACCCCCAGTGACCAGGCGATTTTTAACAATTCATCATTTTGCCACTTTAACGACTTATGGCCCAGTCATACAACTTGGCACCCAAATTAATTTTCCTCCTTTTCTTGCCACTAGTAAAGCTTTCTTTTGGTGGTCTCTGATTACTGCTGCAATTTTTTTTCATCAAAATAATTTTTTTTTTTTTTAATAAAAACCCATATTTCTTTTGATTACCCCCCCCCCCCCTCAATTAGCCCTAGACAGCATCCATACACTACACTACCCCGCATCAGCCCATGTATGGGTTCAGTTTGTGAGCCGTTGGGAGGGACTGTACAGCGCTGCACTAGTTTGCAGCATTGTACAAATGTTTTTTTGACGATTTTTATGTTTATTTCAGCCTGCCAGCCCCGCTTGCAGCTGGCAGGCTGATAACGGATCCCCACTCTGTTTCTCCACAGGGAATGCTCGCGCATGGTCCCTGCTAATCCCGCCCACCGATTGGTATGAGGCGGTCGGGAGGTGGTTAATGGCTGTTCCATAGATTGGACAGTAAAGTCAGTCCAGTCAAAACTGCAACTTAAATTGAACCAGTAGGAAAACTTCAGCAACAGAAATAGAGTATATTTATGTAGCTAAACCATAATTGAGGTTACATTTAGAGCTAACTGCATGTTGAAGTAATCAGCATTTCAAGGGAAACTAGCTCATGAATTATGGTGAAGGATATGGACTTGTCCAAAACCTGTCAGATTGTAACTGCTTACTTTTTATTTTGCTAGTGTCCTTAAAATGTATTTTTTATAACAGTACTCCCTGGAACGGATGCAAAAAAAGGACACTGGCCGTGCTTCCTACTCGCTTGAAAGCCATCCTTATTTAAAGGGAACCTAAACTGAGAAGGATATGGATATTTTCCCTTTAAAATAATACAAGTTGCCTGACTCTCCTGCTGATCATGTGTCTCTAATAATTTTAGCCACAGCCCCTCAACAAGCATGCAGATCAGGTGTTCTGACTGAAGTCAGACTGGATTAGCTGCATGCTTGTTTCAGGTGTGATTCAGCCACTATTGCAGCCAAAGAGATCAGCAGGACTGCCAAGCAACTGGTATTGTTTAAGAGGAAACAGCCATAGCCCTCTCAGTTAAGGTTCCCTTTAAACAAAGTGAGACGCTTTTTGTCCGATTTACTGAGTCACATGATGACCAGCAGTGGTGGAATCTGCAGTACGATAACAGACACATAGAGCAGGATTACATCATCACTGTCTACATTTCTTTCTCAGAGGTCAGAGTGGACCTTATGCTGTCTTATAGACACAGGTCTTCTCAGTGAGGCATCCAGCATCATTTATTTTACAGACACTGAACTTTATGTCTGTTTCAGCCAGTACAGAGATATATTTACAAAGCAAGTACATAATCTTCAATTATTTGGTCAGATTGTGGTTTCGCTGGCTGTTAATCCCTCTTTGGAAGGTCAGCAACCTTACAGTTACTAAACATGCCCCGACTCAACTAGCAAGCAAGGCACTAAGTCACTTGTCACCAGTGGTTGGATATTAGCAGCTTGTGATAATCCACCTTCAGAGCATCTAACAGAACTGGAAACAGCCGGCAACAATGGAAGGTGGAATTGACGCTGGAGGAGTGAGTTTTTCGTTTCCCAGAATTACCTGGGTAGAGTGACGGGTGCAGCCGGAGAAGCCTCAGCCTATTTACGCTCACATGTGTCACTCAATGTAGAAACTCAAAAGGCCAAACATCGTCTGTCTGGCGCCAATATCACTGGAGGGCAGAAAGTCTCACAGGTACACATCAGTTATGCTGGGGCGCAGCGACTCGATTCTGCATATATGATGAGCTCTGCCTTTATACGCAACTCCAGCGGAGACATATGAGTGATGTACTTACAGGAGGGAGAGCTGGTTCATCCGCCGTATGAGGGCATTCTTCTTATTCACAAGCATGAACCATTCCTGCATCAATGTCTCCTCTTCCTCTGTATACATGCCTACAACAATGATTAAACAAAAAGGTTACCCACATAGGTCTGTCATATTTGTATGTTTAAAGGTCATATGTATTATGTGGTGACACAGGTCTTCAAGAGATATAGGTTTTGGTGTATTAATCCAGGAGTACCACTTAAAGGGCAACTTCAGAACAGCAAATGACTCAGCATAATATCCCCCAAGTGCCACGCAAACATGAGCCAAAGTACCCTTAAGGCTCATACACACGTCCAACATAATGCACAACCAACCACACAACAAGTTGTTTACACTACACACACCAACCAACTAAACAACAAACTCACTTAAATTCTATGCGCACAAGCTAAACATCAACATGTCCGCATTCAAAAACAAAGTTGTTGAAAAGACTTGCACAAAAGTGGCCAACCTGTAAGATAGTTGGGCATGTTGGTTCTTCGGTTGGATCTGGAAAACAACTTGTTACCACTTGGTCATCTGGTTGTTTGCCAGCCAAACACACACCCAACTATCTTCCAACAGACCAAGTTAAGAAGATAGTTGGGCAGATTGTTTGGACACGTGTAGGGGCCTTTACTATCTAGGGCAGGTGCCATGTTTGCATTGTCTTGAAGTATTAATTATTTAGGAGACAAAGAGAACCTACACAGAGAAGGTTGAGTCACAGACCCCCATATGGTCTCTGTGCAGGAGCCGGTCTCTGAATTTACCATGGTCTGAGAAAACTGAAACCCTTTAGTGACCCTGAACATCAAAAATGGAAGACATTTTATTGGCTTATCATCAAAAAAAAAAAAAAAAAAAAAAAAAAAACAGAGCAACGGCAATGTACCAGCATTTTATTTATGTGCACCTATCACTTACAGAACATTACTAAAGGTACCCATTAACAGTACAATATTTTCCTCAGATGTGATTATTCAATCAGATTTGCAGGATCATAAGTAATCATAAGGTAATTGATTGTTCAATAAATAGCTTGACTAGGGCACTTTCTCTCTTCAGACGCTATTGTAAAATCCAAAATTCTGATCGACCAAAATTCTGTATTGCAATCGACCATAGAATTGTTTCCCTCAGATTTTCTCCACATACTATGTGCTTTTCTGTACAATTTTATTGTAAAAATCTTGTACCATTGATGGGCATTCTAAGTCCTGATAATCATGCAACAGATTAACAAATATACTATTAACCAGTTCATAAACTCTTATTAAAAACAATTTAATCAAAACATCCTAAACCGCACAGAATATATGCAAAATGACATGAAATCCGCACTGATAGGACCCGTAATCAGTTCAGGGATTACAGCACACCAAAGAGAATAGAAATTATTCAAATGCTATTTTTGCACATTTGCTTGACTTGTTTGGATATAATGAAGCCATTTAAAGTTATTACTGGTGTGATAAACTACAGCCTTACAATTCATAAATGTAACATCTGTATAGAGAAATACAAAAGCTGAGCAAAAATGGAAAACAGAGTAGAAACCCAACATCTAAAAACATGCTTGTCGTTTTTTCGCGCTTAGACATTGTGTGGGCCGACACCGCCTGTGTAATGCTCATATTCCATAAGGCAGCGACTATGCTAAACTGACAGATAACAGCAGTGCGCTAAATGCAACAAACATCCCCCCGATGGTTAAACCCATCCTGGAGGCCTAATTGCCTATTCTAGGTATTGTCATAACACATTACAGGGAGACAAGAAGTCTCAATTAAGGCAGAATGGAAAAAGAATATTTAAAGAATGCATTACATACATTCTAGGCGTGTACAGCAACTTGAACTGTGACAAATCCATATCTTTTCTAATTGCATATGAAACTAACGTGTTCTGTTGATAGTCTTCAGCCAATGAAATATATAATCAGAAAATAAAGTTTGAATTACTAAAGGTACTTAGTTTGGTAGGACAAAGTGGCTAACTACCTGGAACGAATGCTGCACCCAAAGATGGATTAAGGTTAAAATAAGACCCTGAGCAGGGCATTAGCATTGGTTCTAAACAATCGGCAAGCAGGGCCCCTTGAAACCCAAATGGCCCGAAGCGCCCGCTTAGGTTGCCTTGTGGGTGATCCATCCCTGGATGGACCTGATCAAAAATGGGTAAGTGAAGGCAACATTATCCAGTGGTGAATACATTTTCTCCATTTAGTGCTGCGCCACTCAACTTTTGGATAAAGTTTGTCATTTAAAGTACCACCATCTTGAAAAACTGTAATGTAAAATACATATGTATAAGTAGCATATTTCTCCCAGAGTAAAATGCACTATAAATAACCTTTTTCCTAAGTTGCTGTTGTTTACAGTAGGCAATAAAAATTTGACAGATTTTGGACTAGTCCATTTCCTCATGGGGTATTCTAAATATTTTATTTTCAAAAATATTCCCTAGAAAGGATCTGTGCAAAAATGCCATCCACCCCCTACTCGCTTCCACACTATTTTGGCAGTTGGACTTAGCAACGATCATCCAGAAAAATCTCTGAGAATTTAACAGGAGGAGATAAACTAGTCCAAAACCCGTCAGATTTGTACTGCCTACTATAAGCAACAGCAATGTAGAAAAACAAATAATTTATAGTGGATTTTACTCCAGGCTAAGTGTACTTTTATACATATGCATAAAGTGGTTTGCAAAAGTATTTGGCCCCCTTGAAGTTTTCCACATTTTGTCATATTACTGCCACAAACATGAATCAATTTTATTGGAATTCCACGAGAAAGACCAATACAAAGTGGTGTACACGTGAGAAGTGGAATGAAAATCATACATGATTCCAAACATTTTTTACAAATAAATAACTGCAAAGTGGGGTGTGCGTAATTATTCAGCCCCCTGAGTCAATACTTTGTAGAACCACCTTTTGCTGCAATTACAGCTGCCAGTCTTTTAGGGAATGTCTCTACCAGCTTTGCACATCTAGAGACTTTGTATTGGTCTTTCACATGGAATTCCAATAAAATGGATTCATATTTATGGCAGTAATATGACAAAATGTGGAAAACTTCAAGGAGGCCGAATACTTTTGCAAACCAATGTATATTTTAAAATTTACAATTCTTCAAGATAGTGCACCTTTAAAAAGAAAAGTCACCCGGCCCTTCATCATAGGAACAGGCAACAGATTTGTACTGCACTGGGCGATTCCCAACCATACATAGCTATGGATCTGATCAACTGTGATCAGATTGTAATCAACATGTGAGGCTTCAATATCATTCATCAATACCCCTGCAGCAAGGCTTCCTCCCAGAAGCTTTCACTATGAACAGCATCAAACAGTTCTGAATTGATGACCAGCCTGAAACATTTTCACCAAAAACTGCAGCAGAACATGCAAGCTGGAATTCGTAGCATCTCATTGACTGTGTTCAGTTCAGGTGCACATAAGACTTCCCAAGAGGACAGCAAGACAATTCCAAACTTGCACAGGTCTTGTTTTGATATACTAGAGGATTTGCACGTCCCACAAGAAAACAAAACCATACCAGCACAATTTAAGCAGACACCCGGTGGTTAGAAATCCAGCAATGTTCTAGAATTTGAAAGGACCAATATTGTGAAAAATTGCAAAATTTTAAATACTTGCGTACACATTCATCTCAGATGTACATTTGTTCCAGAGTAGAATGCTTTAAAAATTACTTTTTTTCCAGTATCACTTTCACCCTCACAGTAGGCAGTACAAATCTGACAGCTTCTGGACTTGTTCATCAAAACTTGGGGGATCCTCAGTATTTCTTTTATTCTTTACAAAAGCATGCACTGGAAAGGATCTATACAAAAAATGTTGGCTAGACTCCCTATTCACTTGCACACTATTTTGGAAAGTTAAAGAACAAAAACTGAGGAGATGGACTAGTTAAAAACCTGTCAGATTTTTAGTACCAGCTGTAAATGGCAGGTAAAAGGTAATTTAAAGTGCATTTTACTCTGGGAAAATGTACATTTTGTATGCACAGGTGAAACTCGAAAAAGTAGAATATTGTGCCAACGTTCATTTATCTCAGTAATTCAAACTAAATGGAGAAACTAATATATGAAATAGGAACCCTTTGCAGGTGTTTTGAAGCGTATTAGAATCTGACACTTTGAGCCTAGAATATTGAACATTTTTACAATATTCTAATAATGGTCTGAGATTTTGAGGTTTTCATAAGCTGTAAGCCATAATGATCAAAATTATAACAAATAAAGGCTTGATCTATCTCACTTTGCATGTACAGGACACAGAACATTTATATTGCGCTTTTCTACTGGCCGACTCAAAGTGCCAGAGCTGTAGCCACTAGGGTGCGCTCTATAGCAGTTAGGGAGTCTTGCCCAAGGTCTCCTCAATGCATAGGTGCTGACTCACTGAACAGGAAGAACCCTGGTTGAATGTGTCAGAGGCAGAGCCCTCAACCAGTACACTATGTAATGAGTCTATTTCCTATATTTGTTTTTATTTGTTATAATTTTGATGATTATGGCTTACAGTTTATGAAAACCCTAAAATCTAAATCTCAGACCATTGGAATATTGTGGCAATGTTCAATTTTCTCAAAGTGTCAGACTCTAATCAGCTAATTAATTCAAAACACCTGCAAAGGGTTCCTATTTCATATATTAGTTTCACCTTTTAAGTTGAATTACTGATTTAAATGAACTTTTGCACAATATTCTAATTTTGCGAGTTTCACCTGTATGCATACACATGTATTTTAAATTTTACTATGTAGCACAATCGTGGTGTTTTACAAGACAACCTATGCTGTGTGTTGCTCTTGGACCAGTACATAATAGCCAGCGAGACATTATATGTTGGTTGGACATGCAGGTATGATTCAAACATGGGAAGATTATTTTATTATTTGTGTAAACACATGAATGCTTCTATAACAAACATACATGTTCAGGGAACAGACAGCGTTCACATGTTCCCAGCCAGGGGTCCAGTGGTGCTAAGTCTACTACAAAATCAATGACATGGCACAAGCATTATCTTCTGTGGGAACCTTCAGTGAAGTTCAGAGCTCGCATAAACTGCAAATAGATTAGGCTAATATACTCAAGCAAAGATTCTAAAAACAAAAAGTCAACATAGCTTATGACACGAAAAATCCCGACGAGCAAACAACTGCCTGGGAGACGGTCATAGCGGCACTGCTGGATGTAATATTCTGTAATGCACTTAATTTATATGTTCAGTGTTGTAGACACAATCCTTTGTACACAGATAGCTACACAATTTTCCTCTGCAGCATTTTATCTGCCTCATCAGAGCCAGCGTATGCGCAAGCCAATAAATATAAAGCAAGGCCGCGCTCTTGCTTTACTCCCTCGGTATTCCAAAGCTGGGGGGAAAGGCATGAAATCCGGCCAGATAATGTTTTGTCAATAACTAATAACAGATAAGAAAAGGCTCTCAATACTAGACAAACAGATGGCTTCCCTGGACAATACTTGATTTAACAAGCTATTTGCTATATACTTAGGCTCTGGGGGTTAATCAGAACGTATAATCTGTCATCTATGAAAATGTTCTTCAGTAAAAGCCCGGCTGAAGGATGGCGGACGTAACGAAATGTTAAACCGCTCGGTCAGATCTCTTTGCAAATATGGGATGATTCTGGGATGACTGGACCATGAAGAAGGGCAGTGGTCTTTTGTTAGCACTTCAGGAAAAAAAATGGATTGATGGCATAAGTAAATAAATCCTTAAAGCAGTACAGAAGATAATAAAATAGAAAATGTAAAAGATCATTTAAAATCACAATAAGTCCTCTCCCATAAACAGAAATACTGAGGGGAATCGCCATTTATGTCAGGAATAGCACACTTGAAGTGAGGGTGATATGGAGGTTGTCACATTTATTTCCTTTTAACCCCTAAACGATTTCTCCACGCCGATTGGCGCGAGCAGCGCAGCAGCACCAGGACCACTCCCTGCCAATTGACGTGAAGTGCTATGGGCGGGGATTGCAGGAGATCGTGCGCACCGATGCGCGCCCATCTCCGCCATCAGTCTCCCAGGGATGATCGCCGCTAGGAGACCGTTAGACCGCCGTCTATTTACTATGTACAGCGCTGCGATCTACGGCAGTGCTGTACTGTGTGACTCGCCTGTCCCCTGGGGAGGCAAGACAACGATCCGTTATCCAATGGAAAAAAAAATAAAAATTGTACCATGTATGGGCACTATTATACATGTTCACCTTGCTACCAAATTGCGAAACAGCTTTTAACTCCCTCGAGTCATCTCACAAAAGCCCATGCTGAAATGCATAAGGAGTCAGTTCATCACTTTTTTCCAAAATAAATCTCCTGATATTCACAAATACTTGGGTACTTACTTAAAGGGAACCTAAACTGAGAAGTGTAACGATCTGTGTAACACAGAGAGGATCCGATTATCGGTGATCTGCAGTATCACCGAGAATACAGATATATACCCGATTATTGATGATCTGCAGTATAACCGATAATCAGATATATCTCTAACCTCTGGACACCTGAGTAATATGAGTGTTTGGTGCAACAGTAATACTTTGAGGAGAGCACCCGTATAGAGGGTGCAGGGCAGTAGAGATACTGTCCAAAGAACAGGCTTCTTCCAAAAGCCTGAGGCTCCCCAAGGGGAGGAGTCAGGCTGAGAATGGGAAGGACCAGAGTGTGAGTGACACCAATGGTGGAGTGTCACAGACAGATCTGTGAACTATCTCTAAACAGAGGAGATAGTTCTCGAGGTCCGACAAGCCAGGTCGGCAACAGACAGACAGATCAGATACAGAGGAAGGAGACAGATTCGGAATCCTAAGGCAAGCAAGGTTTGGCAACGGAGTATCAGATATAGCGAAGTACCAATCAGAGATCAGAAGAGAGGTCAGGAAAGCAGAAGGTCATAACAAATAATCAACAATTTCTAGTCTTTAGGTGTGAGCTCCTTGATCATCAACACCCTGGATCTAGTCTGAAGTATAACAGGATGGTTAAGATAATTCCTAGTCTTGGGTGTGAGCTACGTAGTCATTAACACCCTGGAACTAGTCTGAATAATAACACAGATAATACACAGAATTCCTAGTCTTGGGTGTGAGCTCCGTAGTCATCAACACCCTGGAACTAGTCTGAATAATAACACAGATACTGACAAAAGGTCTGAGTGCTACCACGTAGTGATCGCAACGGCAGACAACCAGAGAATGACCAGCACCCAGTATATATAGCAAGGCGCTCTCCAGCGCCTCCCCTAAGTGCTGGACCAATGGGAAGTGGTGGAATTGTCAGCTGACCGGCTTGGCCAGCTGACTCCCTTCTGGCTGTCATAAAAGCTCTGCCTCTCAGCGCGCGTCCTTCTGAATCTGTGTGGACTATCAGTCCCAGCCACACCAGACCTGTGCTGCAAAGCACCCGCCGCGCTGGACGCGGAATCCGCCGCACCGCTATCAAGGCATGCGGCGGTTTCTCCACGTTCGGCCGTACTACTGGATGTAGGTCTACGCGTGCAGACCGGCGCGTTGGACGCGGAATCAGCCGCCTTGTTCTGAGTACACGCGGCGGCTTTTCCGCGTTTTCTCACAAGAAGGATATGGAAAATAATACCAGTTGCCTGACTCTTGCTGATCCCGTGTCTCTAATATTTTGAGCCACAGCCCCTGAACAAGCATGCAGATCAGGTGTTCTGACTGAAGTCAGACTGGATTAGCTGCATGCTTGTTTCAGGTGTGTGATTCAGCCACTACTGCAGCCAACAAGATCAGCAGGACTGACAAGCAACTGGTATTGTTTAAAAGGAAACATCCATATTCCTCTCAGTTAAGGTTCCCTTTAAAATAATGTAATAAGGACTTTTAAAATTGCTACATAATTTGGCGTAAATGGGCAAAATATTGATTATTATATGATCAGCCCTAATTTGGGCAAGAGGGCAGATATGTTTAATATGGCCGTAAATATGGTCACTTTGCCTGATGTTCCTCTGTACGGGAATCCATAATATAATAAAGCTCAAGAAAATCAAAGCCAAAGATGGAGAAGAGAACAATGGTAGCACAGAAACCAGTCAGTATGCTGTGGTGCACACTAGAGGCCTGCATCCGGTCGGGTACCTGATGGTTACCCGAAATGCGGGTCTGGTTCGGGTACCCGTTTTGATTCTAATCGGGCTGCAGGCCGGGTTGTGGGTCGGGTCGTGGGTAGTGAGTTTGTGCATAAAAATAGGTTTCACTTACTTTACAGCCTTCCAATGAGACTACCAATGTATTTTTTTTATAATAAAATGGAAAAAGCGGGTTGCAGGTCTGGAGGCCTGCGGGTCGGGTGCAAGTACCATATTTACCAGAAAGCAGGTTGCGGGTCGGGTGCGGGTAGCGGGGCTGCAGGTGCGGGTCTGAAAAGTGTGATCCATGCAGGCCTCTAGCGCACACTATTCTTGTTTTTTAACTTCCGAGGAGCAACCTACCATTTTCTTTTATTCTAATAAAGCTTGCCTTTTAAATAACTGCAGGTTTCACAAATGTAGTTATACAGTAAAGGCTTATCAACTTAACATAGCGAAACACAGGAACACAATACAATCCGTTTCTTATATTATCTCATACACACAAATCCATTTTACGGGTAGCCAATCTTTACTTGCTTAGAATCCACCATTGGCCAAAGGGTCCCCCGTGTACTGCTCTAACCTGATGTCTTCATTAACATCCTGCAGAAGATATAGCGAAAGGGGTCCACCATGAAAGAAACCACTGACATTTACTGACAAGGGAGTGATGGGCAGACAATACTTGCCACTCACTGGGGCAAGGACAAGAACAATTCAGAACATGTTCACAGTAATGAGACGAATGAGTTAAAACAATACAGTCTAACAGTTCCCCAATGCAAGTGGCCCAGTGTGGGGGAGAAATCTAATAGTCCGCAGATACAATTTAGGGTCACTCGTACACTTATCGCCATGGATGAAAGGAAGAGGTAATCACATTACATCGAGGGCCTGGTAAATTCCATGAGGCACCCAGTGAGATTCCTCTATTCACTGCCTAATGATGTGGGATAGCCTCTGTTTCATAAATGAATCACTAGACAGTCTGGGTTTTCTAGGACAGGAGGAGGACATGGCACAGGATGCAAAGAGAGATTACCACTACTGGATATTGTTGTTTTACGTTGGCTAATATGTGGACTTTTTTGTCTAATTATTAGTGTTTGTGTGGAAGAAACCAACACCAGACTGGTGTTTTAAGAAGGGTACCTACCCACAGACGTTTTGCTTGATCATCTTCGAAAATCTTGTGGAGTGACTGTCTTACTCACGAAGCACACAATCTGTCACGCCTCAATCTTAACGCAATATTCCTTTATTGGCTTACTGTTGCATGAAGCACAGTAATAGCGGTCTTTCCACCATCCTCGCTGGGTGTGCTCTTCAGGGGCATATGGGCGGTGCTCGCACACTTTTATGGTAATTTAAGCACTGGAACGAAGACTAGAGATTTTTTAAACCTTGGCCAAACAGGGCTTTTTGCTGTTAGCTCACACAGCCACGGCATGCTCAACACCGTTCCATCTTTTGGCACTGCCAGTTAGTCCTGGTCAGTACACCTCTCAGTCATCCGAGCCCTGTCAATACACCTGCCAGTCAATCTAGTCAGTCAGTGTGCCTGCCAGTAAGTCCTATGAGATCACTTACTGGTCAAACCTGCCAGTCAATCTGGCATCCCTGTCCTCAAGCCACTCCTTCCTGCCACTACTGCCTTCCCAGCATGGCAAGATTTATCCATCCGTTCTTCCTGTCACTGTTAAAGCAATCCCGGGAGTCATAACCTAGTGGCCATTAGGCAGCAAAGTTATCCAGTACGGGTGGCGGCCCATAATCCTTTGCATGGTGATCTGTTGACTACACGCCCTGGGAGTGCCCATGTCTACCTCCGGTGCCAGAAGCAACAGGGTTCTGAAACCTCCATATTTTAACACAATTATTATGTAATATTACTTTCATGCAATATTGTGCGAAAAGTCATGGACGACAGCTCAGGGAGGTGGAACAGACAGCCATGGTGGAAATCATGGCTAATATTGTTTAAATGTAAGTTAATACGACCTCTGCCCCAATTCACAGTAAGACAATTGGGTCAATTACTAACCCTCTGTACAGGTGGAGAACACTGTAGATTAGTTGTGATCTGGCAAACTTAGATTCGATTATTTTTACATTATGTTTGGTCATAGGTGGTGAAAGTATCCAGTATTCATGAGTCTTCTTGGCAAAAAAGAAGTTAAGCAACGTTTGCTAGGTTGCTAGTATTCTCTGATGTTCTACAGCAAAGCAACCCTAATTTATATGTAAAAATGCTTTTGTCTTTTTTAAATCAAAGAACGTGTCAAGAATTCCAGGTAGCAGACACCATATTTTTGAACAGCTACACAGACCTCTTTGGAGATATGTCTGAAGGCATCATTTGAAGCCAATTACAAGCTTAAATCAACAGTGATAAATTAACTATGATTCAGAAAAATCTAATTTCTTCTCTTCCATAGTCTGCGTGAACAAGAGTATCAAAGGACAAAACAATCACTGACCCTTTACTTTCAGATGATGTCACCGATCAAAACAAATCTTCCACATTAAAGGACAACTATCGTGACAAATTGTAATATTTAAAATACATACAGAAAAATTTACATTTCTTCTAGAGTAAAAAGCAGTATAAATTACTTTTTTCCTATGTTGCTGTCACAGCAGGTGGTGAAAATCTGACAGATCTGTCAGGGTTTGGACTAGTGTACTTTACTTCCATTAGCTTTTAGAGATCTAAATACCTTCAGTCTCCTGTGTGTGACCACTAGGGATGGAGCGAACAGTTTGACTGCGCACAGTACATGAGCAGCCTGCCTCTGTACTACTTCCAGGTTGGCAAGGTCCCTCAGGCACTGGCCCGGTGGCTCGCATCCCCGCACCAGTAGCCGGGCACTCTCAGTGCATAACGCCACGCCTATGTAGGTGTGACGTCATGCACATGCGCAGAGCGTGCCCAGCTACAGGTGCGTCATAGAGAACGCGAGCTGCCGGGCCAGCGCTTGAGGGACCTTGCCGACCCAGGAGTAGTACAGAAGCAGGCTACCCATGGACTGTTCGCAGTCGAACAGTTCGCTCCATCCCCATTGATTATGTACTCATAAAATGTATGAGTATTTTACAGAAGATGACAGTGGAGGTGTGGTCACTATGACAAAGGTTACAAACCTGTTATCAAGATAAGTATGGCATCTTTAAATTCAGCTCATTGGATTCCATGTACAGCTGAAATCTTTTTTTGGGTAGAGAAGCCTTTCAATACAGGAGTACAGGCTGGCCAAGTGTGATAAGTCTATAGTGCCTAATGCATCAATCACAGAGACTGTACTTTGTTCTTCAAACACTAAAATGAACTTAAATCAATGACACTGAATGTAACGGACAAGGTGTGCATAGAAAGCAAACAGTTTTCTTTCATAATATCCCAAAGGACACGTAAATGTTCTAATATGCAAATTCAGCTTTCCTTGGAAAGTCACATGTGACTTCACCACTCCCTGATCTAGTCATAGTACCAGCAATAATAAGAAGGCTCTCTGACCAATAGCAAGAAGCAGAAACTGTACAGCATCACTTAGGACAATATAATTGCATAACAAAAGTGTTATGTTGTAATGGAACGTTAATGTGGCATGTCAGCAGTGCAGTGCTGTGGAATCCAATGGAATAATGCGAGGCGTGCTGTGCGGTAACAGACAACGTGTGACATTTGCAGTGAAGCATATTTTTTATGTACTGTATGCGGAACGAATGATGCCACTTTTCCCGTCAGATTGCTTCCTGTAAAAATAGGATTCCAGCACTCCAGTGTGAAGCTCGCCTCCGCTTACGTTCAAAGTGGACCATTTTCTTGCGTCCTACTGGCCGCATTGTAGCGCAGACCGTCGCACGGTAATAGGAAAGCAATGCGATATTGCCGGTGCAGCCATTGAAGTGCGGTGTGAGTGCGGTAACAAAACGCACTACCTGCAGTGTTTTCACCGCATAATGCCCACGTTAACAATATAGTGAAGCATACTTCTGATTGACTGTATGCGATGCAATGTGCGGATAATGTTCGGCACTGCTTTCCTGTTCTGTTGAATTGCGTTCCTGCTGTCACATTAAACACAACGCAACTCTTACTGTGAACCAAGCCTTACTTATACATATTATTTAGTATTTATATATAGCGCTGACATTTACTGCAGCGATTTACAGAGTATATATATGGTCTTGTCACGAACTGTCCCTCATAGGGGCCCACAATCTAATCCCTACCATAGTCTCATGTCTATGTATCGTGTACATATCAGTCTAGGGTAAATTTTGGGCCCAGACAATTAACTTATACATATGTATGTTTTTGTGTGTGTGTGTGTGGGGGGGGGGGGGTTTGGGGGGTGATGGAGTTCCCGGAGGAAACCCACATAGACACAGGGAGAACATACATACTCTGTGCAGATACTGTCTTCCTAGGATTTGAACTAGGGATCCAGCGCGGCAAGGCGGGATCGCTAACCATTATGCCACTGTGCTACATAACATAGCAACCTGGTTTCCTCACTAACGGGTCATTAAATCAAGGACTCCATACATCATGGCGGCTACCGTTCACCACCATTGCCGCAGGTTCATTTTACAAAATTAATTGCAACGCTAATAACGATTCCATTCAGCCACCCTGCCGGACAAACCCATGTGATCACACTAGACGTTTTATCATTTCCCCTCAACGCTTGTCATCTAATCCAATCCTATTAATCCAATTTGTCCATCAGGCTATTACAAAGGCAAAAAACGCACATATACAATGAAAGAGTGCAATATATATATTTTTTGTAAGTGGACATTGAATGTTTCATGTGTTCCCCCAATCGCTCCTCACACTAATGTAATAGGTAATGAGCTGAGTGGAAAAAGAAAGAAAAAGGAAAAAAAAAAAAGAAAAAACACAAGATGAACATTGTTCACCCTGATTAAGTAAGAGCTCATTAAAGAGCTGTCAGGAGCTCACTTTGAATATGCATGAAGCATATAATCAGATCGCGTACCGTCACTGGAGGAGAATACGGTAAGTACAAAGGATTGATTTAATTACTTGGAGTAGGCTATAGTGCTAAAGCCGTCTTGTTACTGAAAACTAAAAAGCAGGCTGCATTCTGGCTGTTTAGTGAAAGAAGGGGGGAAGAAAAGGCAATTCTGTCCCTCCACAGAACGGGATAAGTGGAGAAAAAATTCTAGAATGTTATTTACTTTAGCCTTCTAGGGCTCAGAATAATTTAAAAACTATATTGTTAACAACCATCTGCCAAAGACCACCATATACTTAATACATAGATGCAACGTTTACCAAGGCAAGGCTTTCCTCACCAATGAAAAACAGTTTCCGAACGTACAAAACCAAGTTCCTCTGTGGGAAATTGATTTGATGCCAGGGATAGGCAGTCCACATACATGAAACCTGTTAGAAAATACAAGAAACCTAATCGTTACGTATCGGGCTGATTTAAAATGCCTCGTTCTCATTTTGTTGACTTATTTAATCCGGCTTTTCCTAAAGGCCACCAAAAAAGCCACCAATGGCATCCATAGACCCAATTCTTTAAAGCAAAACCTCAACCAGAACATTCATTCACTAAACCTCATCTCCATTATGCTACATATACAAATATCATTGTATTATTATTGCATATGGTGATCTAACCTCGCTGACCCGAGCTGCAGGAAGCATGGTCTTTATTTCATGGGAGCAGCCATCTTGCTTTCTGCAAATTCTGAAAACAACATTAGCTGCATCGGATCCTCTATTTGTGATTTTAGACTGTCAAGTTTATGCTCCTAAGCAGTATTTTGGATAAATATGTTTGTATGTAGAAAGTGACTGTTTTGGCTGATGATCTAGCATGTCTCAAGGTGTCACCCACTGTATGTGGCTTCTTGTTCAATTATCTGCAGAGTCAGAAGCTTCAGGCTCCCACCCACCTTTCTCCATAGGACAGAATGTGCTGTTTGGCAAATAGCTGAACAGCATGTGTAAAACTGCTGTGGGTAAACTGACATCAACTTAATCATTATGAGTGAAATTTATCCAAAATGTGTACATAGCTTAACAATGAGAATGCACTGGCAGGAGCAGGTTGATTGGGTAAATGTGATCACAGTGATGACGGTGCGAAGAGAAACCTTCATTGCCTAATTAGCAGTTAAATTGTGGGTGGGTTGGTGACTAGATATGAACAGAAAATTCCCATAACATGCAAATCTGCAGTCCCAGTAAATGGATGCTGCTCTAGCAAATGAAATCTACTAACTCAATTAGCTGACATCGAATTAATTACCAGTAATACACCAGCCAGACAACTGAAGAGGAGATAAAAGGGGAATATGATCATCTTGTCTAAATATATAAATAATTTGTTCAGAACATAAATGAAAACTTGTTTATTTTAAGGTCACTATAGAAAACTATAACGCACCTCAAGGTCTGAGGACGAGAAGTTTACTGTATATTCCTGCGTATAAGACTACTTTTTAACCCTTGAAAATCTTCTGAAAAGTTGGGGGTCGTCTTATACGCCGGGTGTCATTGATGCCGGGTGATACGCCCTATCCTGTTACCGCCTCTCAGATCTCCCTGCTGATGGAGCGCAATCTATTCTTTCATACTGCTCTGATAAACAGGTAGACAAGGAGAGCTGACCAGTCTACTTAAGGAGAGTTGACCAATGCAACAAGTCAATGGATTATATACTGTTATATACTGGGTAACACATACAGTACAGCACCAGTATCTGTTCATACACAGCACCAGTATATGATTTTTTTTTTTTTAATTTGGTGTGCGTTGGAAGAGGGGGTAGTCTTATACGGCGAGTATATCCCACACTCTATATTTTAACTGGAAAAGTTGGGGGGTCGTCTTATACGCCCAGTCGTCTTATACGCCGGAATATACGGTAATTTTTGCCTATGGAAAATGTTCATCATTTCAAGGGCTGGGAGAAAGTGGAATATTCTTCCATCAGAACTGACTAAAAGCAGATCATTTAGAAAATGAATCCTAGGTGTGTTTAAAGAATGTTATCTGCATACAGAGGCTGGATCTGCCTATACAGCCCAGCCTCTGTTGCTATCCCAAACCCCACTAAGGTCCCCCTGCACTCTGCAATCCCTCATAAATCACAGCCATGCTGTGAGGCTGTGTTTACATCTGTAGTGTCAGTCTCAGCTGCTCCCCCGCCTCCTGCATAGCTCAGGTCCCTTCCCCGTCCCTTCCCTCCAATCAGCAGAGAGGGAAGGGATGCAGGCGGGGACTGGGGTTCTGCAGGAGGCGGGGAGAGCAGCAGACTGACACTACAGAGATAAACACAGCCAGCTCTGACAAGCTGTTTGTCAGCAGTGTGGCTGCGATTTATGAGGGATTGCAGAGTGCAGGGGGACCTTAGGGGGGTTTGGGATAGCAACAGAGGCTGGGCTGTATAGGCAGATCCAGCCTCTGTATGCAGATAATATTCTTCAAACCCACCTCGGGTTCTCTTTAAAAGGAAACCTCAAGAAAAAGTAATAAAATGAGCTTTCCTTACCTGGGGCTTCTTCCAGCCCCTGGCAGCCTATCTGTCCCTTGCCGCAACTCCGGTGTCCGCATATCCCCTCCGTTGCGTATACTGACCTCACCAGGTCGGCATCCATTGGGCCTGTGCTGCTGTCAATTATGCTCATGTTGTCTGGAGCGTCCTGCGCAGGCACAGTAGTTCTGACCTGGTGAGGTCAGCATCCACACCGGAGGGGATCGGCAGACACCGGAGCTGGGGCGAGGGACAGATCGGCTGCCAGGGGCTGGAGGAAGCTCCACGTAAGTTAAAAGCTCATTTTATTATTAAGTAAAGCTATAAATTACAGAAGCCTTCCAACATTTCCAATAATGAAAAGCAGTTGATCCAGGGATTTTATCTGTCATGTAAACAGCAGTTCTTCTAGGGATTTTATCTAACTATCATGTACATTTAGCAAGGCTGTTTTAACCATCTGAAATAAATTAAAGTGTTAATATACTTAAATATGACCCTGATCAATAAGGCAACAAGCTTATGTTATTTATTTTACCTTTCTCTTAAAAGAAAGACATGGCAACCCCGGCACTTTCAGTACACGCTGCTATGCTACACTTAAACTGATAGAAAACAAGCTTGAGGCCTCTTGCACACTACATGCGATTCCGATCTTTTATATAATCCGATTTTTGATTACGATTAAAAAACGTACCAGCAGGAAGTACTTGTTTTGAAATAGAATAACAAATCGGATTGTATAGGAAAAAAATCAGAGTCGCATGTCGTGTGCAAGAGGCCTCAGTCTGTACTGATCTCTGCTTGAATAATCTGTATTGAAGCTGTCCTCATTGCTTCTATATATGTGAACTGATTCCCAGAACTTGTCATTTTCCTTCTATAGTGCTCAATCGACTGATCACATCTTCAAACACAGAGTATAGGAGTATAAACACCGATTGACTCCTTTTTGCGATGTACGGTAAATCATAGCAGTGATGAGCTTGAATTTTAGATGTGGAATAGAATCAGTAATACAAGTAGTGACACGCCGTAGAATATAGTTAATCATTTAGGATATGCACTTTTACGGTAATTTTTCTGGTTTCAGCATCAGAAATACTTTCTATATCTATTTATTGCTGTTTCTTGAATGCAGCCCAGCCCTTGCAGTAATGTTTAGCCTGGGCTGTTTACATATACTGTATGGAATTTTCCTCCCTGAGAATCCTGGGAATGCTGGTATACTTTGTACTGGCTTTGGAACTCTCAGTAGACAGACATTTTGCAGAGATCACCCGACAGGCCTGAGGATATTGCCACCTGTGAATGTAAATTAGGGAGAGAAAAGATTCTGCAAGACACAAACACTGACTAAATAATTTATAAATATTAAAATTAAACAATTTTATTCAGTATGATATTTCCACTACAGTTGCTCTCCAATATGTACTAAAAGTACAGCAACACCGCAAGGGTTTTTCCAATTCCTCTGGACGACTATGGGCAGCACGGTGGTGTAGTGGTTAGCGCTCTTGCCTTGCAGCGCTGGGCCCAGTTTGAATCCCAGCCTGGGCACTATCTGTAGAGTTTTTATGTTCTCCTCTGTCTGAGAGAGTTTCCTCTAGGCACCCCAGTTTCCTCCCACATGCCAAAAACAAAGATAAGTTCATTGGCTTCTCCCTTAATTGGTCCTATGATATATACACTACACGATAGAAATAGGACTATGGTAGGGATTAGATTGTGAGCCCCTCTGGAGGACAGTAAAGTGACACGACAATTATTCTGTACAGCGCTGTGAAAGATGTACTAAATACAAATAATCAAGTACAGTCTGGCTGGATAGTGTACTGGTTAAGAGCTCTGCCTTTGACATGGCTAGGGTCAGTACCTATTCAGTAAGGAATTCAAGGCAAGACTCCCTAACACTGCAGGGTGACCTCTTGAGCACGCCCTTAACGGCTGCAGCTCTTGAGCGCTTTGAGTCCAACAGGAGAAAAGCACTATACAAATATTCAGATTATTATGGTATGTGAAGGTGCAAGATTGTGTACATTTTTTTTCCTTCAACCTAACTATGTAATGATTAATTTCTACATTATATTACCTCTTACGTTTACGAAATATACATTCTCCAAAAGATATAGACAATGTAACTTTAGAGGAAGCACTGTAGATAACTTGCCCCCCCCCCACCATATATATATATATATATATATATATATATATATATGTATGTATCAAAACAAAGTTGATAGAAAGTCTGCTGCATGTAACCAAACCTGTCTGGATTTTGACATGCTGCCATTGCTGCCATGTTAAGATACACGACTGAAGATGTGACCTACACTGTATCAGTTTTCAGTGCCTTAAAGGGTTATTAGCCTTGACAATGAACTTTAAACTTACATAAGGTGGAGATGTCCAGACACAATAGACATAGCTATTTAAAAACATTTGGCAGACACAAAGGCCCGGATGCTACACAGACAGAAACTGTTGTTTCGTCTGTATCATGTCAAATACTCAAAAAGGTACAGGAGAATATGAAAAGAAAAATAGAAAAAGTCAAAAATCTGAATGGCATTGGAAATATTTGTTTTGTTTCTTGCCACATAGAGGTGACACAGTAGCAGGCATTAGCATCTTCTGACTATAGGAACCTCTCCCTGTTCTTTCCCTCCCTCCCGCCCTCTTTTTCCATCCCCGTTCCTTCCATTACCCAGTTACATTAATTGAATTGTGGCAAAAGCAAACAAAATTAAAAAATAGCTATTAAAAGCTCAATGAAACCGAAAAAAAGGCCAAGTGGTGGACATTATAGCTCTTTCTTGGATGAAACATCCACAGCTTGATTTTTCCCCTCTTTGGATTCATTTAGGGGGTGGGTCAGTCAAGTGTGGCCATGTGACTCCCAAGGAAGAAAGAATAATCAATGCAACACTCCATTTCTCCAAATCCATGTAGATGCAGAACCTATGCATCTATATCAGAAGGTAGGTCTTTGTAATTCACAGGAACTAGGTGACTGTAAAGGTGCCCATACACTCGTCAGATTGGCAGCAGATAGATAAGAAATGCATCTGATGATCTATCTGATGTGTTTTTAGAACATTTTTTACCAGGATAGAAATCCAATAGATTTCAGTTTGAAATCTATTGAAATTCGATCTGATGGCATTTTCTTGCCATCAAATTTCCATTAAGACCAATGCAAAATGATAAGCAATCTCATCAGATCGACCTAAATTTTCCACCCTGCCAGTTCGACGGAAATCCATCGAAATCGATTGAAATCGGCCATCGATCGATCGGCCAACCAATTTGCGATCGATCGATCGATCTGGATCGATCGGTCGGCCAGAAAATCGGCTGAGTGTATGGGCTCCTTAAAGACCTCATGTCTTCCCAAAAGAAACAAAAAGGGGGAGATGTCATAAGCCTGCATGGATAGGGACACAGTCGTTGGAAGCAGCTTTGACTGAACTTGAACTTTGAGATCACTTAGCTTCGACTGAACTGGAACTTTGAGTTATTAATCCTCCCATTAACTCTATACCAGTATGTTTTCCCTAAAAGTTCTTATGCTGTGTTTAACGTTTTTGAGCAGAGATGAAATGTTGAGTTTCATACCACTTTAAATTATCATGCTCTTCTGATCAAAGATATAAAAGGTACTGTAAATATACACTTCAATAGTTCTGCAAGTATAAAAGACCGCTATCCTATCTGCCAGACTTACTATTTTAGTCTTGGCATAGCCATACTTTTTTGTGGAAGCAAATGGATATTAGACACTTTCAAACCATGGGCTTGCTTTTGACACAGTTTGCTTTTCACGCTTAGCAATGAGGGAGGCTATAAAATACTACAGTACTACTATTAATACTAAAGTACAGCAGTTTTGTGGTGCCTACAAGTACCAGTTTTATTGCTGAGTAGGTCTGATCAATGAGATGCAAATTATTAGTAGAAGATGCAATTGCAAGATCAATGAGCTGCAATTTCTGAGTAAATACTGGATTTCAAGGGTATGTTCAATAGAAGGCATCTCTGCCAGACTTGAAACATCAACAAAGCACATACGGTACTTTCAATAATTGTCACTTGGAAAGATTGTCCTGAGAATGATCTTTGTACACATACACTGCTCGGCAGCCTGTTCTGTACACATACACTGTGCGGAGCAGATGGACACACTGTCCCAGCCAATCAGTGTGGGGCGTGGCAGGAGGGGGCATGTGCGAAGCAGATGGATACAGTATCGCAGGCCAATCAGGGTGGGGCGTGGCAGAAGGGGGCTTGTGCGGGACGCACAGCAGATATAGATTCTGGAAGATGATATTCCAATTTCTTAAAATGAGTAAGTATTCTGTAGTATTCATTTAGGCTCCATGTTAACACACTTTGAACACACTTGAACAATGGCACACTAACACTAAGTATATACTATTATTTAAAGCCTGGGTGGTTTAGCTCTAACGCATATTCATGGGAATCAGGAACCTCTTCAATATAAATAAATAAATCACCTGCTAACGACACAAACGGTGCGACAATACAGCTGCCTTTACTTAGCATGAGAGACAATACATGGAAACCTGTATTTTAGCACTTGTGCTCAACAGGCACTTAGTGCTATGAAATGATGGAAACAGAATTCCGTCCTTTCTAATAATCTGGTGACAAAAGCTAAAAAAAGACATCATCCCATTAACTAGTGATCTGAACTGCTAATGCAGAGTACTTCCTAGTGCCTTTTATGTCCAATGTGGCTATTAAAAAAAAAAATCTCTCTCAGCATTCATTGTGAATAACAGACTCATTCATCTTTTATCTTGATCTCTTCTGAGGAGAGCCTGAGTGAGGCTGAAGGTGTCATTGATATGATGAAGTGGAAATTAATCAGAACTTCTCTCATATTTTCCTCATCACACTAATTTACTTTTGCTAAAATTTATCTCAGTTGGGAGCGCTCAGACACAACCCCCTGTTGTACGCTTTTTTTTTTTAATGCAGAATAGTCAACGAGTGCGTCAACTGAAAGGGACCGGGGCCTGGACACAAAAAGCATTCGAAATTCTCATTTAGTTGTCTTTATTTTGCTAGCGCCATGTGGTCCTTGAAGATGTAGAAAACACGGGAAGCTAAGTAAAGATCAGAACAAGCTCATTAGCATTCTGATCAAACTGGAGAGTTGGAGATGTATAGTTTGGTTCGTTTGTCGTTTTGAAAGCTGCCGGTGGTAAGCTTTTCTGTTTTATTGTGCTTTTGTCTTTTTGGGAGTTTTTTTTAACGCAGCAGGGTGTTTGATAGCTCCTGGGCTGCACAAGGCATTGTGGGAACCTCTAGTGAATGGTCAGTCTATAGTATCACTATAGTGTAAGTCACAAAGTTTACCTCCTCCTATTAACTCCAGAAAATTTACACCAATTTATCCCCTTTTGCCTGGTGCGGTCATCTGTGACCTTTCCTAACGCCTGTATTAAAACACCATGAATAAAGCTGCAAGTGAACTGGTTATTGAGGAAGGTGGAAGAGTCCCGATCATTGTCCTTTAAATGTCAAACCCCCAAACTAGAAAATAATTTAAGCGAAAATTTTTAATTTCAAAAACAAGCAAAAAAAATACTCGATCAGACTTAAAATAGATCTTTAAAGGGGACCTAAACTCTTGCACAGGACAGAGGGAAAACATAGAAACCATGTATGCATTTAGAGAGTTTAGCCTGTCTAATTTCCCCTCATCTGTGACTAAGCACAAGTTGTAATTTTATCCTTCAGCTGTATCCGCTGCCTGCCATGGCAGATAAGCTTATTTGAAAGCACAGGATGTTAACAATATGTGCTTCCATGAAAGCAGAGAGTAGAAACACTGCTGATTTATTGCAGGATTTTTGTCAGCTGCAACAAAAATGTTTTTCTTTAAAGGTTATTATGCTGTTGTGTATCTTATAGAACAGAGAGGATGTTTTGAGTTCAGGTCCATTTTAAAGAGGAAGTATCACGAAAATCTTAAAATTTAAAACGCATACAAATAAGTACATTTCTCCCAGAGTAAAATGAGCCATAAATTACTTTTCTCCTATGTTGTTGTCATTTACAGTAAGTAGTAGAAATCTGACATTGCCGACAGGTTTTGGGCTAGTCCATCTCTATATAGGGGATTCTCAGCATGGCCTTTATTCTTTATTAAGACATTCCCTGAAAATGATTAATACAATGATGCTGGCCAGCCTCCCTGCTCGCTGCACACTATTTTGGCAGCTGGACAGAGCAACTGCCATTCACTAAGTGCTTTTAAAAATAAAGAAAACCCTGAGAACTCCCCTATGAGAAGATGGGCTAGTCCAAAATCTGTCTGTAATGTCAGATTTCTACTACTTACTGTAAGTGACAGCAACATAGGAGGAAAGTAATTTATGGCTCGTTTTACTCTTGGAGAAATGTATTTCTTAATCGTATGTGTTTTAAATTTTTAAGACTTTCGCAAACTTTCCTCTTTAAACAAATATGTTTCTGTTCTACGGAGACACGAGGGAATAAAAACACTGGAGAGATTGGTTTATGCTCCAGAATTATGTAAATATAGTAATACCTCTTACAAGACCTCGGCAAGTTATTATCCTTCACATTTGTTTTTTTTTTTATTAAGCATATGGCATGCTTTGATGGCTTATAAGACTACATTAATGTCGCCATCCAACATGAATGTCTTCAAGTTGCAGTGAAATGGATAAAAGCCTTTTTTGGACGAATTTATCTTCAAAATCCTTGTGGCTGCCCTCCTATCTTGGATGATGACCCAAAATAATGTCAACAGCTCATTTCCCAGAAGGCTGCAAAGAGTCACTATGCAAGTCATAATCTGCTCACTCTCAAAGAACCGTTTCAAACACTGCATTTCGCAAGCTACTGAAATGGAGAAAAACACTCGCTCATCTCCTGACGACCCTGATAAAACGGTTCACATATGCGCATTCACCGTTATTTTCAACCCAGCCCTGCCAGGTTTATGATTATGCAAATGACCTGTTTAAATAATAAAGCTTTTCCATTCTAATTAACATTTTACAAAAAATTCTTGGGACATGGATTCAAACAGGAAGACATACTTCATGAGAAACTCCATTGTTAAAAATGTATGTTTCCGAAAACCTTTATTAGTCTTTTTGCAAGTTTAATGTTTTAAATTATCTTTCCATTTGAATATGTAACGAACCATGGATTTCCAAAAACAACAATAAGCTCTGTATTCTATCTGGAGTAAAGACATTAAGCTCCACTCCTTAAAGAGACTCTGAATTCCCCCGAAAATGAGTTTTTTACTTTGAAAACCTCATTAACATTATTGCCCCTCTTAAAACGCCGCAGAACCGTGGCTGAAAAGCCCCTTAATCACCCCAAACTCACGGGGGTACATCGCAGGCTCCTTCCGCATAGAGGTAGTGCAGCTCTGCCTCTATGCGCGTCAATCAGCCCGGATCGCTGCCTCTCCCCCGCCCCTCTCAGTCTGTCTGTGGTCTGGTATGTGGTCTGTCTTACTGCAGCCTTTCCTAGTTGCACAGTGGCTGTATTATCTCTGTTATATAATCTAATCTTCTTTCCTCTGACAGCTTTGTCGGGCTCAGGCAAGAATGTACTTCTCTGCTTGTTATAGGCAGAAGCTATACACACCCTCTTCACGCCCCCTGCAGGCTCTGTATGAGTCACAGACTGAGCTTCTCTCAGCCTATCACATGCCATGTCTTTTGTTTGTAAACACTGCCTACAACTGGCAATTACAAGCCAGGATTGCAGCAGGGAGTGGCAGAAACAGTACAGAGGGGCCCAGGAGAACATAATGAATAGAATGGTATGCTTTTTATTGTAAGAATTTTAGCGTACAGATTCTCTTTAACATCTGGAACCTTCACAAATTTGAGCATAACTTTAATTAACATGAGAGTGAGCGAGAGAGGCAAGCTGTAACTCACCAAGTCCACCTCAAAATATCAGCATGAATACGGCACTTGAAGAGTTGAGTTTTACAAACATGAACCAGACATGTCCCTTTACTTCATGAGCCAATACCTGCACAAAGCAGGATCCTTTGCTTCTGATTTTCTACACCCAAACTAGTTGAGCAAATATGGCACTTGCATTTGATGGTTTATTAGAAAAACTGTAAAATGGCAATTTCTTATTCATAAATTTAAATTAATTCTAGCAACGAACATAGCTCATAGCTTAATTTAAGTTATTTATAACAGTTTTTAAATCCTTCAGGGGAATTTAACAAGACAGTTGCTACTGGACAGTCAATTGGAGAAAAGTAAAGAAACAAAGAAGAGCTGATAAAGTCTTTCTTCTACAGCAGCAGAGGTAAAACCTGCATATCAACCCACAGATGTCTAGTTAACTGGACAAAAAGAATTGGGGGGGGGGGGGGGGGGGGTGTTAGGGTGGTGGTGGTTACACATTACCTTAATGAGATTTTTTTTTCCCCTGTAAAAAGAATAATATTCATTCTACCAATAGCAACAATCCAGTTTGCTGCATGTTATGCAATTACTGCTGGGATTTCCTATCCTTGCAGTTGGCTTCTTGAATACTGAAATAATTAGAAGGAAGCTCCTCCCTCTGATTTGGTAGGGCATGAAGGGTGTGGTGACCGTCCTGGCTGAGTTATTGATGGAGATGGTCAAGCAGATTCTAAGAACTTTAGTGACGCCAATTTTAGTACATAAACATTAAAGATTGTTTTTAACCACTTTGGGAGTGGATGGCTATTGCCCCTTTAAAACCAGAGCCATCCTCACAGGGTCAGGAGCCAATTAAATATAAGGAAGCTCTGTTGTCAGCGTGTAAGCAGGTGCAGCGATGCAGACAGCAGTGGAAACAGCCAGAGCAAGCGGATGGTGTTAATTGAAATCTACGCCCTGGGAGGAATAAGCCACCACAAACAGGGTATAGATTTCTATCAGTGCCTTTTGGAAGTGGTTAATAACATGCTTACACCAAAGCACTCACTAGATATAAACTGTTGTTTTTATAAATTACATGATCAATTTTGACCTTTCAAACTGATAGAAAATTATAGACTGGAAGCTGTGGAAAATCTTGAAGGGATAAGTAGTAGAAAATCAACCATGTTTTGGGCTTGATCAATTATGATCAGATACACTTCTCAAAAATGATCAGTAGCAAAGTCCCTATTGGGGCTGGAACCCACTAGGGCGTTTTCTGACAACATTTTGGGATCGCCGCCAATTCCCTAAACACTTTGCCAATGAAAGTGAGTGGTGGGGACCCACTAGTGTGATTGTGATTAGGAGTCACAATCGCAGGACATGCAGCATTTTGAGCGTGTTGATGCTCAATGCTCTGTATAGCAGCGCTAAAAAATTGCTTTGAAAAGTGATTTGGGAGGCAATTTATACTTACCGGGTATCCGGACACTTGGTAAGTGTAATAAAGTTCATTGAAAAAAAAAAAAAAAAGAAAAGAAAATTCTGATCGAAAGGGCTATACATCTCTTCCAATTGCCGGGAAATGCGAGAGCAATATGTGTATATGCAGAATTTTGAAGGATAAGTGCAACAATACAGAATAAATGAAACAAAATGAAATGGACACATCCTACCATTTTTGGGTAGTTCTTTGTGAGCGCTGTAATTACAGCACAGGAGATTTGGGCGCAGCCGGCGCCACCATAGACCGTAATAGGAATAACAGCTATAGCGGCGCACACTGAGTTACATCGGCGCCAGAGCTGGAGTTACATTTAAAACAGTGTAATTTGACCTCCAGCAATAGCTGGAAGTCTAATGACATAATTTCCCACTATGCACGTGGACCTGGAGGGGGAATAGTATTTAACACCGCCGGGTACTTGTGCAGCAGCAGGATAAGCCATATACTGGCTGTATCCTGCGCCCAAGCCTCCCGGCGGCAATTTTATACGTATGCGGTTACTTGCCCTACACCATGTTGCATCCACAGGTAATTCAAAGACAGGAACATCTTTTGCAATACTTCCTTTAAGTGGTTTTTACAAAAACACTCTACACCCTCCTACACAATTTTTAGTTTTATGGCCTTCACAGATTTCACTTGAATGTCTACATTTTACATTTTTCACAATGAAAAGACTGCATCAGTTATGTCAGAAAAAAGCTCAGGGGATTCTTGCTCTCAGATGGCCAACACTTCTCAGCAAGTATATAGTTTTCTGACAATCAAAGAAGCCACCATTATACGTTCATATTAGTAACTATAATCACATATACAATCAATACAAACGGCAACACAAATAAATACATTATGTAACTTTTTTTTTACATTTAAAGTAAAAAAAATTGTAATAATAATATGAAAGAGACTAGGAACAATTCATAAAAGAAAAAGGCACAGCACCCCCTCACTTGCTTTGGAGCCTGAGACTTAAAGGCCAGATGTTGCACAAATGACCAACAATTGGAGGTTAGAATAAATTAATGACTGATTTCTGAGCTTTGATGGAATTAACCATACTCTCCTTTTCTCAAACTGCCATGTGAATGTTCTCCCGTTAAAACATTATTCTCTCGCTATCCCCTCTTTTTTTGACAAGTGAGGCCACCCGGCAGAAAACAACTGATGCAAAACCCAGGAGTAATCCCTCTGTTTAGTTCAACACCGTGGTTAGCCTTAACACTGCCTCTATTATCCAATGGATTTAGAGAAACTTTCATTTATCTGCTGCCCTGTGGATCCAACTTTCGTGCCTTCTAAAAAAAATAAAATAAAAAAAGGGACTATTTCAATATAAATAGATTTGTCTGTGGGTACAAAAGAGTATTTGGGCCACTGACTAAATATATCTACTGTAACAAGGCTATGCATACATTTATAATGATCCTATAAACATGAATAAAAACATTTTTGAAATGATCAAGTCTGTGGATTGTGGGAACAAAGAATACTATAAAGCATACTAGCTTTAGAGACAATGCAAAATAATATCATTCCAAAAGGCAAAGAAGTTATGAAAGTTTAACTAAATCATTAGAATAAAGATGCATTAGACATTGGGTCTGGTCTGTTCATTTGATAAAAACATAGGTAGAAAAGATGAATGCCGACACCGATATAGGTAGACTCATACTGCGTTTGTCAGTCTAGAAAAAAGTACAGCTTATAAGTACTCAACTACAGGATATTCTTATATTAATGCTAAAAATGAATATTTATTTAATGTATGCACTGGAAAGTGCAATTAAAGAGAATGTATACAGATGCCCACAGATAGCTTAGCCATTGTACCCCTACCCCACCCCCTTACATGTCCCCCATTTCCCCCTGCTTTGGCTATGGCTGTATGCATCTTGGTCTTGCCAATAAACTTATCTCTGATTTGATTTGAGATCTTAAAGCTTTTTTATAATGTAATCTTTAATGATACAAAAATGTGATCTTAGGTGCTCCATCTGCTGGTTTTACAGCAGGGTTTTGTTTGCAGACCTCCTTGCCTTACAGTTGCCTAGGCTTTAAAAAATGACACATTCACCAAGGTCACCCGCAATGTTGTTAAGCCTCAATTTCTCTGAACCAGGGAAAGGCAAATATACCCCCACTCAACCACCATTTAATCTTCAAATTTCCATGACTATCCTTTCTTATTAAGACCATGAAAACCGTTGGATGTAATAACTCCTCTAGTTTCTCTTTATATTTTAAAACTATTACATTTTTGACACTACTACTTTCTGTAGTAGGGCATTCCAGAAATTCCATTCTAACCATAAAGAATGTTTTTTGGTACGGGGTGGTAATTTATTTTTCTGTTACATGTTGTAAAATCTTGGCATTACTGGTAACAAGGTCACTTCATCTATTCATCTGGTATTACCTCATTCAATATTTAGGTTCATCACTTCTCCTCCTGAACAGACTGGTTATTTTTCTTGAGAAACATGGGGCCCAATTCACATACTGCCGGCAATTTTACTATGTGCAGGCAACCCATGGCAATATTACCGGTACTAACGGCAGCAGCACCATAACTGCGACCCACAATACAATGGGTAACATGAGCCTTGCTGTGATAACATGTTACCTATGTATCACATGTCATGTTTATTGCACAATATGCACTACTGTGCTGCCATTAGTATCAATAATACTACCATGTGCTACTTGCACACGGTAATATCAGCAGTACATGAATCAGGCCCATGTTGAGTATTTGCATTGCTTTATGTACTATTTCTAGTATTTTAATGCTTCTGAACATTTGTGTTTTCTTTCTTGCTGATACTGTATGAATGATCCATACCCTTTATAACATATTATTTGAGACTAGCAATGGTCATGTCTAGGAGAACTCATGGAAACACATGTAATATGTTCGATCAACTGATAGATTTGCAAGGCTCTGATTAGTTGTGATCACACCCTGCACATGATCATGACTAGTAATCAGAGACTTACATATCTATCACCTGACCAAACTGCTCACATGCTTTTCATGAGTGTTCCTGGATATCACCATCACTATTAGAGACTTGAGAACTTTAGTGTTTAATGTTATACTATTACATTTCAGTATATACAATACAGAGAACGATTTATATATACCATTGTGAGAGGTTATCCCCTTAACCCCTGCTCATTGGGTGTTTCTACTAATTCTGGGAAACAATTCCTCTTAAAATCTGTAAACAGCACTTATAGTATTTAGCATACAGTAATAGACGTACTCCCATTCTTCTCAACAGCACCAAGAACAGTGCTCTGTGTTCAAGACAAGGTGGTACAAGTGATTTTCTACAGTAGCAATACTGCACATGAATCACCTTCTCTCTTTTTACACATCATCATATTTTATTTGCTCTTGAAATTGTTGTTTGGCATTAAAGGGAACCTAAACTGAGAAGAATATGGATGTTTCCTTTTAAAATAATACCAGTTGCCCGACTCTCCTGCGTCTCTAATACTTTTAGCCACAGCCCCTCAACAAGCATGCAGATCAGGTGCTCTGACTGAAGTCAGACTGGTTTAGCTGTATGCTTGTTTCAGGTGTGTGATTCAGCCACCACTGCAGTCAAAGAGATCAGCAGGTTCCCTTTAAGTTCTGCTACTTGGGCAGTGGCGTAGCAATAGGGGTTGCAGAGGTAGCGACCGCATCGGGGCCCTTGGGCCAGAGGGGCCCTTCCTCAACTAGAGTATTAGCGGTTTATTGGTCTTGTGCTGGTTATAATCACTTCTATAAATGCTTTGAATAGTAGCAATCATTAGTAAACTGTTCTCCATCCCCTTCTTGCACCTTTGACACTGTGGATGACCTTGGCAGGTTTTGTTGCGCTGTATCAAGTGTTACATATATAGAGTGCTTGGGGGGTCCCATGCAAAACTCACACCGGGGCCCATAGCTCCATAGGTATGCCACTGTACTTAAAGGAATACTATCGATGTATGCATTTATTTTTAAATGCTGTATGTTGTAGCACACATTAGGGCAAGTACTAGGAGCAATTTGATTCCTCACACAGCTGTTCCTCTCAGCTGTAAAATCCTCCGTCAGTTTTAGCGTCAGTGTTGGATACAAAATTTATCTAATACTGAGCTCCCAGAGGGCTAGACCATGTGTCTGCACAGGGGAGTTGCTTTAAACTCCTCAGTTTATAGTTTAATTATCACCTTGCTGAAAGAATCTTATTGATATGGTGGTAAGGGGTTAAAGATTCTAGCAATGTGTGTTTATTATCTTTGCTTCTCTTGACTGATAAAGATACTAATGATGCTAATTGTAAACAGTGGTCTGCCCCTCTCAGCAGCTTGTAAAGTGGATGCAGCCTGGAGTGAATCACCTCAAGCAGGCAGCCAGTCTGAGTGTAAACACAGACTAGTTAGCTAGTTATATTCCAGCAATATTCCAGCTCATTTAGTTACCTGTTACCACCTCAGATCAGCCTATTTCTCCTCATGTCTGCTGCATGCTGTGAGTGACACAGTGAAATATATTTGTGATCTGTGTGACAGAGTAACCAAGCAGCTCAGGGTGACCCAAACTACTATGAGAACTGTGTGAGAAATGAATTTTTAAGCAGGGATAGCGAGAGAGACCTGGGTGAATAAATAAAGTGCCCCTAGCACTAGTGGTAATGTGTACACTAATATAGAGTATAAAAAAAAAAGTCATTTCAATCGATAGTATTCCTTTAAGTTATTGTTTATCAAAATTCCCAATTTATTTTCTAATTTTCCTAGTTGTATCCTTTTCAGGGCAAAAAGTGCAATGTTACTACTTCAATTTAGTTGCATACAATCACATTTATCAACCTTTAGGGACACTAAAGTGAGAGAGATGTGCTGGCTTAATTTACTTTTGAACTGTGCCAATTATCTGGATGCCCTGTTGATTGTGTGTCTATAATATTTTCAGCAACAGAGAGTATGAACATTAGTGCTGCGATAACTGTCTGGCAATATTAGCTGCATGCTTGTTTCAGGTGTGCAGTTCGAATACCACTGCAGCCAAAAGGACCAGCAAAACTACCAAGCAATTAGCATTCTTTCTATGGAAAATTGGAAATAAATATGGCAGCCTCCTTTAATTGTTAAATAAATAAGGCAGCCTTCATATCCCTCTCACTGCAGTGTACCTTTAAACGTAATCTTTCATTTTACAGCCATCCTGCCAATTTGACAGAATCCTGGCAAGTTAAAATAACTCTACATAATGTTGTGTAATTTGCAAAAATGAATAAATCACTACCTACTTAAAAAAACAAACAAAAAAAAAAACCTTACAAAAAGACACATTTCATGACTGTGATATATAAGCCTTATTAACACTGAACTTATCTTTACTTTTAGGAGGAAATCAACAATTACTTTTGGTTACAAAACTCGGTAGCCAATTTAACAGGGGGCACTAATAATAAAAATGGGCAATATTTCATATTTTCCTGATTAAAGTAAAATGGTTCTAATACGAAATAAAATATAAAAACAATTATAACCCCTACATGAACATTTCTAAAGTTAAAATTGAAGGGTAGACCTCACTCCCCTTGTTTCTTGTAATTGCTGTACATTTCTTTAGTTTATTAGACAAGTCTATATTGCTTATTTCACTTTTTTTAATGCCCTATGTTTTATGTACTCTTGTTAGCACCTTATTTGGAATAGTGGCAAAAAGGACAATGACTTTGTATAAAAGTGCATACCATAACAGAACAAATAAATATACCAACTATCCCAATCCTCTTTTCAGAATTTAAAATAAATATGCCTACATCTTTTAGGACTGTCATTTTTGTGATATAGGCATTTATTCTGCAAGTAAAGTTTTTTGTTTCTTATTTATTTCCTCTCTTTTAGCATTTAAACTACCATATTTTAGAATACATTTAATAAAGTAGCTACTGCAAAAGGAGCAAAAGTGCCTAAATCGCTACAAAATGATAACTGCAAGGAAAAAACAGGGCTAAATTGTGTTTGGATTCCTACTATTTCTTGCTTGGGAGGTTTAAATGGATGCTATTTTCTGCTAGATTAAGACTATGCATTTACATTACAGGATCAAAAATAACCTATTTTAATGCAATTGCTAATTTTAAAATGTGTATTTACAAGACCTGAAGTCTACTGGGTAACAGAGCATAACTGACACAGTCTGATTTGCCAGCAAAATTAATTTTCTGTCTACAGCAGAATACTGGCTTCCAAACACAGACGGGAAGGTTGGGTTGAGGCATTAAGGGCAAGCAGCAAGTTTAGTGTGAAACTAATCAGCTGGTGGACAGGTTTTGCAATTAAATGGCTAGCTAAATTGCTTTTACTCAATTAAGATAAGAAACAATGATGGCTCTTGTAGATAAGACCTGCTTGTCCATGAATATTCACCCAATGTTTATTTACAGGTTTCCTTTCCTTATTAAGGGGGAAAACTGGCCACATGCAGGATTGGATGACATTAGAAGACAATACAGAAAACACAATGTGGTAATTAGTGAGTGCTCATGAGTGCAAAGAAGCCATTTACTGATATACAACTGTGTGTAATCTGCACTAGCCTAGTTTACAGGAAATACTAATTATTTGCAAAACCACCTTGGAGAAGAGGGTGGTAAAAAAGCAGCACCCAGTGCCAGTGCATACATATAATCAAGCCACCGGGTAAAGCCAAAAAAATAAATAAAAGGTTCGCCCTGCTCCTGCACAAGTCCCGGGGGCATTAATTACTATCCCCCCTCCAGGCCACCATGGACAAGGGGCAAGACGTAATTTGGCTTCCAGATTTTGCTGATGGCTGAATTACGCTGTATTTATAGCAATTTGTACTCCATCTTTTGACAGCACCCAATTTACTGTCTAAGCAACGCTTTGGCCGTAATTCCCATTATGTCCTATGGAGGCGCCGGCTGCGTCAAAATCTCTGGCGCGGTTTTTACTTGATATGGTCCCAGTACAAAGTGGGAAAGCATGGAATTTTACCTTGCATTGGGGGAAAGGTGGGATCCTAAAATGTCCTTGTGGGGAACCCACTTTTTTAAACGGAATTCTGATGGCAGTCATGATTATCTGTAAAGTGTCAGAAGGTTCTGATGCTATACCAATAATTATAAATGTTATATGAAATCAATAACTGTAAAGGTTAACTGGCCCATACAACACTTGGTTGTATTGTGCAAGAACTGTCACTCCAAGTGACAGCTGAAAGAAACCATTCATATATTGTACCCCAATATTGTTAGTGATGGGGTAGGGAACACCATCAGACATTATCAGATGAAAGAAACGAGGTGAGCTTAAAGGTAGTTCACATGTCAATAGCTGCAGCACCTGAACCGAATGGGGACAGCATGGCCTATTTCACCTTTCACATTTCCGCAAGTGGGATGAAATGACATTGAAGTCAATGGTGCTGGGGCAAGTTGCAAGGCTTTTGGCAGGGATCACTGTACAGCCGTAATACTGTTGTATAAACATTCCTGTTAATTATACCTATTTACATAAAGAAAAAAATGCATGGCCCCTGCCTCCTCCCAAGCCTCTTTAACCTCTTTTCACCCATGCAAGTGCCCAGAATTCAGAGCCTGACCATGTGGGGCTCCGCACCCTGAGCTATTCCAGCCTTAATGGTACATGATGTGGAGGAAGGAGTCTCTGGAAAAAAGGGGCAGCAAAGCCTCCCCCCAAAACCCCTTGTCCATATCAAAGTCCATTCACTTTAAAGGGAAGGTCTGAGCACTTTAAAAATAAAAAAAAAATACACTTACCTGGGGCTTCCTCCAGCCCTCTGCATCCATCCTGTGCCCTCGCCACAGCTCCGGTGGCTCCTGGCCCCCTCCGGTGGAGGTGCCGACCTCGCCAGGTCGGCTTCTCCTGTGCTCCAACGTGCGGCTCACTGGTCATGCTGACTAATGCGCAGGATGTCCATGGTGCCTACGCTGTACAGCGTAGGCGCCGTGGACATCCTGCGCCAGAGGGGACCCCAGCCACTGGCGGTAAGCGGAGCTGTGGCAAGTGAACCGGATGGCTGGCAGGGGCCCTAGGTAAGTGTATTTTTTTTATTTTCATACAGCTTGGATGTGTCCTTTAATGTCTGAAACCAGCAGAGTCAGAGATGATTCCTCCATTGCATTACCACATGTGAGATGACAGAGGACAACCACCACATGCAAAGTAAAAGAGGTCTTAACTCGATTTAAAAATACCACATTGATATGACTGGTCGAGATAAAAAAAAATAGTATAACATGGCTTCAAAATTGTCTGATATCTGCTAAGTGTGCAAATCGCAAAAAAGCACTCTTCGGTTACTTCTTGACACTACTTGCAAAAGTCATTTGAGGACACAGGGATAACCACCATCTCTTTAAACTTGTAATGGGTTTAATGTGTAAAATCTAGCCTTGGTGCTACAGTCCACAAGCAAAAAAAACAGATTCAGTGTGTTTAACTAAGCACATCAATAGAAAAGCAAATGAACTACCAGAGTGCTCTAATTAACTATTTTGCAAATGAATGCAGACATTAGTGCAACACTGCAGTGGCTCAAGTCCACTGCATGCAAGGTTTGTTTCAGTTAACATTTCAATGAACCAATTAAATAATCATTTTCTCCCCCAGCACAATTAGGTGGTGCGGACATCATTAGCGAAATAACTATATGTTCTAAAAAGGAGTCCAGAACTGAACGACATTTCTGCTAAATCTATTACAAGAAGGAATTTCATTTATTTTAAAAACAATGGTTTGTATGTTTGGCTATAACCATATTTGCTTGGTTATGTTCGCCAAGAATGATAGCACTTATGATTTATTTAATGGTGAACTGAGGTTTGTCGATTTTTAAAATAAAAAATATTTCAATAAAACTTTTGAAAATGAAAAAATGGTTTGTATTTTAGGAGATTACAAGAATCTAGTAAAACGCAGAAAAGCAAGAAGCTTGGTAAACAAAAGTCAGATCATTGATGAAGAACATTATGTAATGTTACACATTAACATCGGTTTTGGTGCTGAAAGTGGACTTACAAAACCCTACCCACTGATAACCTTAACCCCTACTCCACGATTAAACTAAACCTTCCCCATCACTGCTGAAAAACCAAAATAAAAACCAAAAAAAAAAAAACCTACCTACTACCCACTGATAACCTTAAAGAGAATCCGTACCCAAGGATTGAACTTCATCCCAATCAGTAGGTGATAACCCCTTTCCCATGAGAAATCTTTTCATTTTCTCAAATGGATCATCAGAGGTCTATGAGTGGCTGATATTGTGGCGAGACCCCTCCCACAGTGTGATGTCAGCACCAGGGTGCTGACATCACACTGTGGGAGCCTTTTTGCATTGTGGGAAATAACAGCTGTTTCCAACTGCCAAAAATGCATTATCTGTTTCCACAGACATCACCTGCCAGCAGTAAAAATGTCGGCCTTTGAAAAATGTCAAAATCAGGGAGAGGAAAGATTTTACTATGGGCAAACACTGGCTAAATCATTTATAGATAATTTTTGGAAAAATTAAGCACTTTTTTTCATTACGTTATTTTCACTGGAGCTCCTCTTCAACGCTCCCTCCCACAAGATCCACCTAAACCTTCCCCGCCACCGCTAAAAATTAACCAAAAAACCCTGCAAACAGCACACATTTTTGGCCGCCGCCATAGGGGCCCATTACATTTATCATTAAGGAGGGGAAAGCACTTGTGTCCCCAAGTGATTCCATTGGAAATGCACTTGCGCGCTCTTACACCTTACTACCTACATTAAAATGGGTTTCTGCTTGAAGGAACAAAATAATTGCTTCCAACCATTATATATTAGTTCACTGTTAAAGTGGACCCAAATTAAAAAATACAAGATTTCAGAAATAAAATCTATTTTCTAAATTATAATAATAAATAGCAGCCTTTTTTCAGCTGCATGATGACAAATATAAAATATTTTACATTTATTGGAGGAACCCTCCCTTCCTTTCATATTGCCGGGACAGAATCCGGTAGATTGGTGGAGATACAAAAAAAAAACCACAGGCTGCTACTGATGATGTCACAGGGGAGGTGATCTCAGCTTGTGTGAGATTTTACATAGAAGACGCCCCTGTGAGGGAGGATAGCTGATGACAAACACACCCATGATCTAAAACCTCCTACTAAGCTCAGAAGTAATGGCTGCCACCTGTATAACCCTAGTTATGAAAAGAGAAGGGTGAAAAGCATGCACTGAAATGCTCATAGGCGTGAAGGAGTGTTTATCTTTGTATGTGTCAGAGTGGTGCAACTTAATATTTTTAATTAAGAAAAGCTTAGTTCCCTCATAGCACTCCCATTTTGCACAACAACGCCCTACTGTACTATTAAACAACCCCAAGATCAAATAAGAAGTCAATGAATTCCCCAATCTCAAGAGTTAAACAAAACAAAATCTAAACTGTAGCTTTGTGGCATGTTCTGAAACAGCAAGTTAAGATTTTCAAACTTTCTCCATAAAAAAATTAAATAAAAAATTTGAAGGTTGTTCTTTAGAAGAATGGGGTTATATCTGTCTATACACTCATATCAGGATCAAAGCTTATTTTTTTTCTCCATTAAATGGAGTCAAATGTCGTATTAGATCCATGATATTAAAGCACTGTATGGTTAGGTGTTTCCTTAAAGCCTTCACTTCGGAGAACGTTAATACTAAGATGTAAATATGGTCTTGCCACAACTGTAATTTTAAACGGGGGTGACTGCGCTGGAGTGGGGACACTGTGAGAGGACAGAGAAGGCTCTAAGAGATCTAGAACCTTACCTCTCCATAGGCAAGTACGTGAGCTTGCTTTTTTTAATATTCAAGAAGTTTCATACTGGATGGAAAACAAGGTATCTTGGAAGTTCCGTACCCACCCTGTGATTCTTTGCATAATTCTTCCGACGGCCGGCAATTTTTTAAGAGATGAATTATCATTCCCGCGATCTCGCTACATGGGTACAGGCGAGCGATAAGGCGAACAACGTTTTGCAATGCGCGGCAATGATCGTCACGGCGGAGCAAAGTGCTGTGATGGTAAATTTTAATTTGTGGCCGTTACATGACGCTGCATGTTCCCACAGGCAGGAAGATGGATCATGGAACCTCGGTTGGAGCCGTTGCTATTAGGCTCCCCGAACCATCGGCAGGTAAGTATTCAACTTTATCAGATTCTGTGATCAGAATCCTATATACACATACATACACACACTCATAAGGGTAAAGGATGCAGAACAAACTGTGAAATGTAGTCAAAGATGGGACGATGCAAAAAAAAAAATCCATGAGACAAAAGCAAAAGTCCACAAGCCTTTGTTCAGTATATTGTTTTATCACAAGCCAACTAGATATAGAGGTGAGGTTAAAACCCACGTGGTCACCCCACCCTCCCCAGTGCTGTTTGTTTGGAATTGTCAATAAAGAGCTTGCTGTAACGAAGAACTGGACAACAAATGGATATCTAACTGAAGGGAGCAGTTTATAATCCGTTCTGTTATGTACCAACCTTAGGGGAGGTCCTGTGAAATTCGACAGAGCACATACAGTGCTGGGCATTGTATGGGATTAGAATTCCACAATGCATCTTTCCATAGTATTTAGAATGGCTCAGGTATTTGAATCACCCTCCTAAAAATATCTTGTAGCACCCGGGGATAGACTAACAAAAGGCTTGATCCCTGGGAAAAAAAACATTGTCCTTTTCAGAATGCTAATCTGGTATATCACTTGCTGCTACACCCCAGCATGTACTTCTACTTGTGCAGACAATTAAAGGAATACATTTATTTAATGCGCCTTATCATTCAATATTACAACTTGTAATTCATGCTAACTAGATAATCAAAATAGTTTTGCCTCTCCTCCTTCCCCTCTTTATTGAAATGCTCGTTTCTTGATGAAACTTAGTGGATGCTGCATATCTCATGATTAACGGACATCGTCCAAAGCATCCCAGTCCTCTAATCTTCCTAAAATCCCCTTTCATCCGATTGTTTAAGAATGCTTGAAAGGCTAACACCAAGTCTGAGGCTAGTGCACATTTGGGGGATGGGAGCCTCTGTAGGTTCGCTAATTAAACTGTTTGTCTTCTGAAACATTTAACTGGCTTTAGAGATTATTCTAATTAAGAATGATGTTAGATGTATTTTTTAATGTAGCCATTAAAATGAGTTATAATCCAGCAATCTCATGCACTGAGCTCTGTAAATAGAGAAGAGAGGCGAATGTGGTTCTCACTTTCCCACAAGGCAAGCTTGTTACGATGGAGAAAAAAAAGAAATGGGACAGAAATGTGTTATAAATGAAAGCTACCAGTCGGATCGCTGCTCCAGTTTTAATAGAAGCAGGCAGCCATTGTTGCTATAGGTTACAGAATGTGTGCATACACTCAATGTTTTCCTGCTAAAGAAAAATATGACTACTGGATGTATTGGACAAGATGATTACCAATAATGGAATCAGGCATCAAATAAATACTTTAACTTGTTTTGGATTTGCACTTAAACCCCTAAACTCCTAATTAACCTGTAGCTGTTCAAATCTGTAGCAGCGCAGGGGTTAATGCCTTAGGCCTCTTGCACACTACATGCAATTCCGATTTTTTTATATGATCCGATTTTTGATTCTGATTAAAAATCGTAGCAGCATGCAGTACTTTTTTTTTAATCTGAATCAAAAATCGGATTGTATAAAATAATACTAATCGCATGAGTGATACTTAGAGGAACACTATCGTGAAAATGCGATAGTAAACACATACAAATACATAGTACATTTCTTCCATAGTAAAATAAGATGTAAATTACTTTTCTCCTATGTTGCTGTCACTTACAGTAGGTAATAGAAATCTGACAGAACTGACAGGCTTTGGAGAAGCCCATCTCCTCAAGGGGGATTCTCAGGGTTTTCGTTATTTTCAAAAGCACATAGTGAATGGCAGTTGCTCAGTCCAACTGCCAAACAAGTGTGCATGGAGCAGGGAGACTGGCCAGCATCTTTGTATAAATCATTTCCAGGTAGTGTCTTTATCCTATACATCATCAATTGAATGGTTGTGTGTCCCTGGCTTTTTTGTACTGAGCATGTGCGCAGCCAGGGCAGTTAGGACACAGGGCCAGATCTGATAGTTTGCTGTGTGAGGTTCACAGAGGTTCTCATTGCATTGTGGGAAATAACAGCTTTTCCAACTGCCATGCAAGCAGCTCCCTGTGTGCATATACTTCAGACAGTGGTGGGGAACGAGCAAGTGGGATGCGTATGTGCGCGCATTGCGGGGGTAGCGGCTGTGACCTAGCACCCTTTTTTACTAGTAAAGAATAAAGGCCATGCTTAGAATCCTCCATGAACAAATGGACTAGCCCAAAATCTGTGGGTTCTGTCAGATTTCTACTACCAACTGTAAGTGAAAACAATATAGGAGAAAAGTAGTTCATGGCTCATTTTACTCTGGAAGAGTACTTCGTATTTGTGTGCGTTTACATGCATTTCAAATTTTACATTTTTAGCGATAGTGGTCCTTCAAGTGAAAAAGTGAAGAGATAAACAATTGTATCTATCCTCCTACTCCTAAAAGGACTTTTAGATATCCCCAGTTTTATGTTTAAAAACGTAAAAAAAGCAGATTTATTGTGTTGTCTCAGCCGAATGCAAAAGTCTGCCTCTGCGTTTCAGAGCGTTCAAATATCCAGTATATGAACTATTGACCCTTTTTATATATCCTCTCCTGGCAGAGAACTGGGCTTCTAAGAGCAAAGTATTTTATGGCTGAAATTCCTTATCACAAGGGATGTTGTAGTCCGACTGGATCCAGACTGGAGAAAAACTGTCAATTGCATAGTAGAATATTAACTCTTTCAGGCAGCAAAAGAAAAGCATCACAGCTTATTTATTTGTGTGCAATTGTAGTAGGGGTGGATGAACACCCTGTAGAAAAAGTCACAGGAGACAAAAAACGGGAGCCCAGTAGTGCAATATGTCAATGACCACAATAAAAGAAAATAAATTAGAAGCACTACTCACAAAGGGAGGTTGCTGGGGGCAACCAACCACAGGAAGCAGGTGGAGACAATAAACCCGACTCCACTCGGGGTGGTCCTAGCCAGAACCGGAAGGATGGTCGCTCTCTTAGTGGAAAAAAGGGGGACAGAGTCCACTGTGGGGACTCCACTGGTGGTCTGCCACCTCCCCTCGGAAAGGATGTGTTCGGGGGTATACTTAGCACGTAAAAGGGAAAGAAGCGCCCTGGTGTAATAAAAGCATCTAAAATCAGCTTAAAATCTAAAAGTGATATGAGGTAGCTTACCTCAATGACGAAACCTCTGTAGTTAATACAAGGGATTTTTATTAGCACAGGCAACGCGTTTCGCGGGTCTCGGCCCGCTTCATCAGGCCAGTAAAAGTGCCAAATAGAAAAGATCATCTAGCATAGGGGATGATCTTTTCTATTTGGCACTTTTACTGGCCTGATGAAGCGGGCCGAGACCCGCGAAACGCGTTGCCTGTGCTAATAAAAATCCCTTGTATTAACTACAGAGGTTTCGTCATTGAGGTAAGCTACCTCATATCACTTTTAGATTTTAAGCTGATTTTAGATGCTTTTATTACACCAGGGCGCCTCTTTCCCTTTTACGTGCTATTTATTTGTGTGCTATGCACTGAACATACACATCTATCTCACCAAGTCACTTAAAGAGAAACTCCGACCAAGAATTGAACTTTATCCTAATCAGTAGCCGATACCCCCTTTTACATGAGAAATCTATTCCTTTTCACAAACAGACCATCAGGGGGGCACAAAAAAATTCTGAGTACGTACTCTTGGCAGTTTCCTGTCTGTGAACCTTGTTGCATTGTGGGAAATAGCTGTTTGCAGCTGTTTCCAACTGCCAAAACAGCAAGCAGCAGCTACATCACTTGCCAGCAGTAAAAATGTCACCATGTGGATAAATGTGATAAATGTCAGAATATAAATCAGGGATTTAAAATATTTTACAATAGGCAAACACTGACTAAATCATTTATACATAATTATTGTAAAAATGAAGCACTTTATTACATTATTTTCACTGGAGTTCCGCTTTAAGGTTTCCTTAGAGGTAAGGTTCACAGTGGGTGTTGCATTCCATTCCCAGTAAAAGCAAGAACACAACAGAACAAGAAAGTTATACTGCAGGTTATCTGCACGTAGCGTCCCATATAATGAGACATACAATGAAAAGTATGCTTCATGGTCATTGTTAACACACACATTTTACATGCAGTATGTTGGGATGCCACACACCATTAAACTGCACTGGCTGCACCATGAATGCTGCATGGGTAGAGCAACGTTTTCCGTTGCAGTGTGCTCATTATGTCGCACTGCAATGCATAAGTGTGAATGCAGGCTTAGCATTCCTAACTTAAAGTACAGGGTTCTGAATTGATTTTCACCAACGTCATCATCTGTACACACTTTACAGGTTCTCTTCATGTTTTACAAGCCTGCTTTGGGGTTGCAGTTTTCTGGGGGAGTGACTAGCTGTTTATACAACAGGTCATGCAGTTTGGAGGCCGGTTTTGCTCCACCATGGCATTCTGCAGAGAACAACCAGCTTGGTTCAACAGTTTTGGACAAAACATTACAAGTTACTGGAGATGGTCAATGAGATGCAAATAGTCCCACATCTTGCACGAAACGCCCATGTAAATTGAGTGCGTCTTGCATTAGACAAATCAAAATGAACTTCCTTTCAGTTTGGATTGGCCAAATTTAAAGATGCATGCAACTTGAATGAAAGTTTCTTACTAGCTGCAATTATCTGAATCCCACTGACAATCTCTAGAAGTCATGTTTATAAGTCAGTTAGAGAATTAAAGGGACACACAACTTTTGTTTTGTATATCCTTAGGAGGGTTCAAACCAAAATGAAAGGTCAATTTTAGTTACATGAAATTAAAAAAGGAAAAAATGTACAGCATTGATCTAGATTGTACACGTCAAACTCCGTCTCAGGGGCCATCAAATATTTTCCCCACTTAGCATTATGTTTGGCCCACTCTAGACTACCAGAGGAGCTATATTGGAGGTGAAGCCGTAGATCACCAGGGAAGCCATATGGGGAGGGGAGGGGCAACGCTAGACACCAGGGAGCTTTATAGGGGAGGGGGGCTCTAGACACCAAGGAACTGTATAGGGGAGGGAGTGGGGGTACGAGACAATAGGGAACTGTATAAGGGAGGGGCCACAAGACCAGGGAAATGTATAGAGAAGGGGGCACTAGACACCAGGGAACTGTATGGGGGGGGGCAGGTGTTAGACACCAGGAAACTTTATAAGGGATGGGAGTGGCCATAAGTCATTGAGGTTGGCCGTGACTTGGTCTCATTGATCACTTCTGGCCCACTTGGTATTTGAGTTTGACACCCCTAATCTAGGTTAATGGCAATCCTACAACAAAGTGGAGTTTCACTTTAAATCCAAAACATGACTGCTGTATATACAGGCTGCTGCCCATAAAAACTACACTGGAAAAGTAAAGCTTGAGTGGTTGCTATGGACAAGAGACTGTATACACAGCAGACTGGAAAGGTAAAGCCTGAGTGGTTGCAATGCACAGCAGAAAGTACAGCAGTTTGATCAGTGCATGTGCACAATGGCTGTACATTATCACGCATTACTGTATACGGTTACCAGCTAAGACATGTCAGCGTTTCTTCCCCCTTCCTTTAAACACATCCACTCCCACTAGGAAATGGACACATCATTCTTTTCACGGCGCCTCACCCAGCAAGGGAAATCTCCGTAAGGGCCCTTTTCCACCTGCAATCGCTAGCGTTCACGCTGAACGCTAGCGATTGCTGAATCGCAAAACCGGCGATTCCCCCGACGTTTGCGGCCGCGATTTTGCTATGCTATGCACTGCATAGCAAAATCGCGGCAATTATCGCTCCGCCGCGCGTTCGCGTTCCCCGCAAAAACGAATCGCGGTAGTGGAAATGACCTACCGCGATTCCCATGTTAAAAAGCAAACCGTAGCGATTGTAAAATCGCTAGCGGTTTGCGTTTTTGCGATTCAGCATCGCAAACGCCGCTAGTGGAAAAGGGCCCTTCCAACATTTCAAACAGGGGGGCCCGGGTGACAGCGCATTATCGGCCCTACCGTACAATGACATGTTCTGCTTATTTATTTATTCTGTACAGTCCAAATAAAAAGCTGGCATATAAACAAAAGATGACAGTGGATGGAAGCCAATATGCTAATTGGCTGGTCGCTAAACCATAATCTTGTAAGATTCCGCTCGTCAAGTACTAAAGGAAGTAAAACCAGTAAGAAGACATAGGAATTATGATTGCAGCACACACAACAGGCCGCTTCTATCACGACTCAGAAGGGTATTATAAGCTAAACACTTTTTTCCCCCCTTACTGCTGAAAGATTATACTGGTTATCCCATTAAAGTTGGTAAAATGCCATTCTTGTGTCTTAAAGCTCAGGCAATGGAGGTCAAGAAGTTTATGCTGCTTCTTACAAGGCGAGTGTGGATGTAATCTTCCCAAAGTTGCAATAATTAATGTTAAGCTTCTTTAGCAATACGTTTCTGAAAGAAGTTGCCTGATAATATACTTAGAGGCTGGCTAGCTGTTTGTGTGACGAGAAAACGGCTTCTATGCAGCTCACGTTTGGCAGCTTAAATCTTTAGTCAAACGAGGGCGATGATGAGCAGCCTGTCTTATAAATGAAAAATAATACTTAGGCGCACATAGGTGAAATAGGCAGACAGCCCGGTGATAGAATGCTCTGATCGCCGGTTTGAAGAATGGCAAGGATTTACCCAGGCTGGATAAGCTCCCTGTGCTCGGTTGAACGTTGCTTGGTGCAAACGTGAAGCCTTTTTATTATTAAAAGCCTCTATGATTACATCACTGAAACCCCCACATGCAAAGGATTGTCCCTCTGACGGTAGCGACGGCAAATAAAAACATAAACAAGACAAATGCCTATCTGGGTTTTAAATGGTCAATCCACCCACATCTCCCAGCTGGTTCTCCCTTGTAGCGAGATCTTTTCACCGTAATTCTCTGCATCATGCCTCCATCAGACTCATCCCTCCCACGGCACGATCCATTACACAAAATAAATGAGAGTCCATCAGGAAAAATGAAACCACCTTATAATGGTCACAGGCAGTTGGTCAGGTCTGAGAAGTAAAGCCCTTTGGCTTCTCCATGACCACCTGACAGCAGCTCCTAGTACAATCTTCACAGAAATACAGGGTGAATAAACTCTATAGCGTAGAAGGAAATGAGGGTAAACAGGAAGGCCTTCTCACTGCATGGGCCCTGGTCATCAACCTAACAGGAAGTGAAGGATGGCTCCTAAACAAAGCTAGAATGCTACAAGGTCGAATTTTCCCAACGCTAACCAAAACTAATAAAAAAAATAAATAAAGAAAAAAATAAAAGCTTTGACTGATGCCCTGCTTGAAAACTGACCGCCCTACAAAGATTAACTATATGAACATATGAAAATGGGATTTCTTGTTCTGTCTGGTCAAATGCATAACATGAATATGTATAAAGGCAGGCCCTGTATTGAGTTAAACAAAAAGTATGTATTACCCCCTTTCCTTTGTGCCCTCAATGTGTATATTAAAAGATATTTTTGGGTAATGTAGCCTAGTATGCAGGGGCATCTTAATACAGCAATAATGGAACTCAACCAATAAGTGTATTAATTACTATAACCTCAGGAACATAACCACATAAGAAAGAATATGTACCATAAAACCAATCGGTCACTTGTAGAAACTAACAAATAGCTTTTATTTATATTATTATTATCAAATTTGACCATGAAACTAATTAAAAACAATTGGCCTTCGACGGTAAATGAGAGTCTCTCACTCTCTAGCCAGCCATTCAAGTTGCATCACTCATACATCTGCGGTATTGCACTAATCTCAATTTATGAGACTGCAGATTCAAACCTTTAATTGGTTTTATGGTCCTTTTTGATAAGAAAGTTATTTGTTCATTTCTACAAGCAACCATCTTGTTTTGTATTAGAAATTAATTAGGGTATATTTTAATGGAACAGAGATGATCAACTGGACCATGTCAGAATTACCAGACTTACTTGCTGGGCTTCTGAAGAAGCAGTCTTTAGAACAAAACATGTTCCGGGTTACCAAACATTACTTTTGAGTCTACTACAAGTACACAATTGTTCTTATGGGCACAATTTCTTGTTTTGGACTAGGTCTATGGATTGTATGACAACACAGTTAAGGCAGGGGACACACTTGTCTATTTTCGTACATGTTTTCTGCATAGAAAAACTGACTGAAACTAAGAACTCATGTTAATCAATGGGCTAGTTCACATGTGAATATATTTTTCATGCGCAAAAAAACCCCCAAAACCTGACATCCTGCAGCATAATGCTGCACAGTGCGTTTTCTCTATCAATTACATTAGCTGCTCTGAAAAAACATGCATGTGTTTCTGCATACAAACACACATGGTGTACTGTATCACGTAATATATGTAGTTTTTAGATTTTTAACAAATAAATAAATCTTACAATGTGAAGCTATGAATAATATGGCCACTGTGACACAATCCTGCTCATCTTTTGTCCATCATATACAGTACCTTAATTAAACCCCAACATATTTGGCACAAAAATGTTTGAATGTATAATAAAGATAGCCCAGCAATGCAGAGCAACAAACATATCCAATTCTATGTTCTTTCCTTCCTCTGCTTTTTAGTTTAGCATCACAGGATAGGCACAGCTCCTGTAGTTCATCTGCTGATAGGACAGTACATTTCATCAGATCCCAAATGAGGTATTGTGCAGTCTCTAACTTTCATGAGTTTAAAGCGGAATATAATCCTGCATTTCAACTTTGCTCTAAAACATTATTTACAGCATATGATATGCAAAAAGCATTTTTTTTACTAGACCAGCATTGGAAGGGTTAAACACAGAGGTTTAAAGCTCCGTGGAGAGATATGCAGAAGTTCAGATTGTTACATTCTATTTAGTTATATGTATCTATTGAGAAATGTTACACACTCTTTGGCTGTCCTCCAAGCTCCTTCTCAGTGAGAGAGATGAGTCACATTCAACACTTAGATACATTTATGTAAACAAAATGTATCTATGTCAGCTTCGGATGCCTCTGCAGAAATCTCCAGGAACTTTAAAGCCCTGTGTAACCCTTCCAATGCTGGTCTAGTAAAAAAAAAATGCTGGTTGCATATAAAATACTGTAAATAATGTTTTAGAGCAAAGTTGAAATCCAGGGTTATATTCCGCTTTAAAATGCAACCATCATAATCCCTTATTTGTGGACATTGTGCAGAGTAATGCAAATCATTGTTTATGCTAGATGTACATATAAATCCACTGGTTTATAGGACCTATAACCTTAAATAACATATTGATCACATTTCTGCATTACATAGGTGTTTTATATTTACTTGAAGTTCAGATTTGAAAAATCCTAAAACACTGTGGACCATGGTCCCCGAGAACAATAGGTGACTTACTGCAGAAAGAAATCCTCGTAAGATAAATTACACTGGAGTATAGGATAGAAATTCAAGTTCTCTCAAGTAACCTACTGTATTCAAGTTCTATCTTATATCAGATATAAGTAGTAATTTCCAGGCAGTCTGAAACAGTTTTCCTTCAATTAGTGGCTCAACTACACAGATAAACAGGTAATTAAATTAATTAAGCAATCAGGTCCTCGAAAGCTGTCCAATTGGGAGCAATGTGTAGAGATAACAGCAAGGAGATGATGGAGCAGAGATAAGCGGCAGTAAATATACAACCAAGCAGCAGAAGACAGCAACCCCGAATCCAAACAACCACCTTGTGTTTTAACAGGAAAAGCCTTGACAGGTGTTAAGAGCAACGAGGCAGATGTGAATAAAAAAATAAGCCAGCAGTAACTTACTGTAAAAGTACAAAAGCAAAGCCCATACAGAACGCTTTAAAAAAGCATAATAAAATAAACAGAATAAGTATAAAGTTTAATGTAAAATGCACATTAGTCCGTCTGCCTTAAAAATATAATGTGACTAGATCAGAGATCAATAGCTTTGGACTTTACTGGAAACCATGTATCCTATATAATAATGTCCCTGTGTCTGTGCCGAAAACCATCTGCGCATGTGGGCGCAGTTCAGCCGGCTCAACAGCTCTGCACGCATCCCTGTGGTTGCTAGGGCAATAGGGACGCAGAGCGCAGAGTTGGGGACATGATGCGGCTCTCGCTTGATTTAAAAAAAAAAAAAAAGGAGGACGACGACAGGGCAAGAGGGGGAGGGGTGGCAAGGGCTATACGTTTTTGGCCAACTAAATTATCTCAAGCATTTTAGCCCTGTATGCTACCAGAATATTTTTGACATGAACCAATCATGGTGTAGATCTACCACTTTAACTTAAGGGGTTTTATAAAATTATTTATGAGTGGTTTAGCAATTACATCTATTTCTAAACAAAAACTCCCACCCCTTATTTTCAGGAGTTCAAAATTAATTACACAAATAATTATACATTATTTCTGTTTTCAGTGCGCTGCTGAATCTCTTGAACTTTTCAACTAATTAATATGACCCAATGCTGGATTTCTTCCCCAAAGCTTTTCCAGAACTTCATTGAACATATTTTTAGTATGACTGAGTCATTGTTAATTTGCACAAAGAACTGCTCTTTCTGTGTTGTAGCACTGGGCTTAATAAATATACCAGAGCAAAATCCAACCTGTGGATTCTGTCATTGCATTAAAATTAATGAGCCAGTTCCACTGACAACCATACACTGACATGCCCTAACAGTGCCTCCATCATGCTTCACAGTTGATGTGGTGTGCTTTAGGACATAAGCCATTCTCTCCCTACACTGTATCCTTATGCCATCATTGGGGTACATGTTGATATTAGTTTTGTCTGCCTAAAGAATGTTGTTCCAGCACTGAACAATCGTTATTACATGCAATCTGGAAAATTCTTATCTAGCTCCATTTTTTTAGGCTTTCCAGTGGTTTGCGGTAAACAATTGGTATTCACTTTCATAAAGCTGTCTCTTGATTGTAGACTTTCACAATGATAAGTCCAACTCCTGGAGCATATTCCTGGTTTGCCTCCATGTCTGAAATTGTTTATTTTCACAACGACAAGAATTCAGTGATCATCCAGCACAGTTGCCTTCTATGGTTGTGCATTTATTTTCATGTTGCATTCACAATTCCATTGTTTCTCTTTAAAAGAATGCATCGAAACTGTGAGATTTGGTCACTTAGCATTTCTGTCATCTTTCTTGTGGATTTGTTTGGTTTTCTCAGCCTAATGATTGCCTGCTTCATTGGCCACATATTGAGAATTTACAGTAATTGTTTCCAAATGCAGATACTACAGCCCTGTTCCTGTTTAACTGTTAATGAAATAATGTGGGAATTGGCCACATCTGGCTATGAACAGCTTTGTAAGTGAAGTCTCTAACGACATGTAAGCCTAATACACATGTTAAAGTGAATTCAGCTGAGGTGACCGCTCGGAGAGTCTAGAGTGTGCACAGCTGTCCCACAAGGTCAAGGTAACTAATCTTGCATGCCAAATCTTGAACAGACAGAAATGGTTGAGCCCGTTGCTCCCCCTCCTCACCCTGACCACCAGAAGCTGCACCATCCTTCTTTCCATAGAGACAGTACACATTTCTTGGGTATAACTGAGCAATACACTGTTTACCATTGTTCCTAGCAGTGTCGCCCACAAGATCGAGGTGCTGATTAGCAGTTAGCAATTAGAACAACTGTCACTTCCAGTGCCTTTAATGGGAAAAACTGTACATGAAAAGTGTACCATATTCATTAAAGTGAACCTTAACTGATAAAAAAAAAAAGGTTTCACTAACTTGGGGCTTCCCCAAGCCCCCTGCAGCTGTCCTGTGCCCCACCATGGGTTAGTTTTGCTTTCGGATGACAGAGTCGGCCCCTGGCCACCCTCATCCTTGTACGCGTTACAGTCGTCAAGCGCGTACTTCACAGGCGCAGTTAGAGAAACCTCGTACTGTGCCTGCCCAGGACACACTTGACGATGGTAACGTGTACAAGGATGCGCATGGCCAGGGGCTCAGTTGGCCTAAAGTGAAACTAACCCGTGGTGGGGCACCGAATGATAGTTAAGGACCAGCATGGGACAGGACAGCTGCAGGGGCTTGGGGAAGCCCCAGGTAAATGAAAGGTACATTTTTTTTTTTATAACGGTTAAGGTTCCCTTTATATAAAACTCCAGCTCCCACATTTCTTGGTAAAGTAAGATAACCGTGTTCTAATATTTACAGACCTAACTGTACTATGCACTAAATATGCAAAAGATGTAGCAAGCCTTTGCAGTTAGACATATATATATTTTCTCAAAGCAATTCCAAATTTCATGGATGTAAGTAATGAAGGTAATAAAAGTGGCATCTCAAATGGCAAAAGGTTGGCTTTTCTCTCAACTGAATTCCCACTGCACTTCTTCTAACACTGCTTGAGAAGCTCCTTCACATTAATCAATCAGAAACACCTTCCATAGTCTTCATCATGATTCTTTGTAGAACATCTTAATGCATGGTGCAAACACAAATTAGAACTTCAATGAAAACCACCAGTTCTGTGATCCACAAAATGTGGAGCATGAGCCTGTCCACAAAGCAAATAGCAGTTTGAGATGTTGAAAAATACTTCACAAATTTACCCATGAGTACAAAAAAATTGCATAATAAAAACATTTTTTTACCAACAGTTTAGGAGACCTGATGTAAGAAAGTCACTATTTAACCGTGGCCTTGGAGAATGTGCTAGAGACGCAACCAACCATTACAAAGATGGTTACAAAGATCAATGGTGTCTACAAGAGATATAACTAGCAGGTGCTTTAGTCTACTGATGCCCCAAATGAAAGCAAAATTGTGGGTGGGGATCCTAACATGAAAACCTAATGCCTGGTACAAACCATGCCATGCAATTTCCCATCAGATAGACAAATGATCAGAAATCAGACCAGAACGGTCGGAAATTATCGATTTGGCCCATCTATCTGACAGGAAATTGCATGGTGTGTAGCTGGCATAAGATAAGGCCCAGTTAAACTTACCCAATCTAGCTGTGCATTGCTACAGGGACTTTTGAGAAGAGAAGAACACAACAAGCCTCAATGGACTGGTGCCTTTTGTTAAAAATAAGGACCAGCATGAGATATGGGCATCTGTAGCCTCTCCCGTCTTATACACCAATTTTTACATTTTAATTTTATTCCACTTGAGCTGCAGAACACAAAGCATGGAACTGTGCAACAGAGGCCGAAGACAATCGGGCTCCATAAAAGGGTCCGCTGCTGAAGGACACCTGGCTCCCCTTTGGTGAAGGCATAACAAGTTTATTAAGTAAGCACCACCTCGCCAATTCTAATCCCCTCCGGCTTCCTGCGCACAGTTTATTGGTTCAATTTTCATAACCGTGAGCATCATTAGGGCAATGCAGTAATTAAGAGTTGTTAGAAACTGAATTCTCAAACTGCAGATTAGAAAATTAAACTATTTCCTGATTACATATTAATGGAGCACAACAATAGCAGGTGCCATAAGCTTGGAAGGCAACCAAGGGATAAATCTGTGTACTTAATTACCATAAACAATGGCTGCATAGAAATGAAGTTTTACGCACATTTCCTTCTGTAATATGTCTGATATCAGTACACACTTGACAATTCTTGTTCAATTATCTCTATTATTTAATGCGCTGTGAACGGCTCTGTGTAAATAAAATTAACCACCCCAATTACTTTGAATTCATCTAGGGACAACGGAGAAAGAGAAAAAAAAATGTGGAGAATTCACAGCAATGTCTAATCTAAAACATTACAGAAGCTTTCACTCGATTCTGCCTATATTTGCCGGCTCTCATTTAAGAGCGCTCGCTAATTTAATTACGTTTACCGGCAATGGTCAATCGCAAGCGGCAGAGCCACGGTGATTTAATTAATTTCGCATTCACTATATATACAATCGATGAGGAATCTCGTGAATGACTTTCTACTGTTATCTATTTTTTTTCTCAAGAATAAAGGAACAATGTTTATTTATATTAAAGAGAACCAGTCGTTTGTTAACATAACAAAGGCCATTTTTTGGAGCTGCTGTAATACTTGGATCTCACTGCTCCAGGTGGCATTTTGTAAGCAGAAATGTACAAATGTTTATTCACAACAGAAAAAAAGACATTACTTCAAGTGGACTCATTTCCGAATAATGCATGACAGATAAACTCGCAAAAATGGCCAACTGCATAGACATAGGTGGTAAATATCACCCAAAACAATCTTCCCTGACTGCTTCAGGTGACCATTTTCCCTGATCAGTATACAGCTGCCTGGCTGTGTACTCTGTCCTACGCAGAGGTAAGGGTGTGCAAGCAGATGTTCGAGCAGCTGTGTTTTCCACGATGGCAGCCAGTCTTGCTCCTCCCACTTCTTGACTCCATGATAAAGAAAGGCGGCAGCTTTGATTGGCTGGACTGCTTACCCACCTACTAAAGCCATAACCAGCAGCTGCTTTGTGGATGGATATTGAGGATGGAAACCAAGGTGGTCAATGAGATGCAAATAATCCCAGGTTGACTAAAAAATAATTTGAAAATGGACTCGCCACATGCCAAAGCAGCAGCATTTCATTAACCCATTTTAAGGCTGCATGCATTTGCATCAGCTCAGAATTACTTTCAGCTCATCGTCTACCCCTAATAAAAAAATACTGACCAAAGATTTAACTACCGCAGAGGGAGAGCGGGAACATGGATGCTAAAAAGAGGAGGACCAGGGTCTAGAAGGAGTCTTCCGGAGAAGAACATTGTGTTTCTGTCCTACAGGTAATCATTTACATCGGGCTTGAAGAATGTTATTAGCGTGAAAGAAAAAAATCAACAAGTAGATTTACTTACAGTAGAACACTTTCTGCAATGTAAAAGAAAGTAGCAGAAACCCTAAAAACTATTCTTGCATGGCTGAAATCACGAATTAGGTACTTCACGCAGAAGCAGAGAATACAGTGACTGGGTCACCTACCTCTGCCTCACACCAACATCTTCTCACTGTAAGCAGCATTCATTGACTTATCTGCACAACCCAGGCAGGACTAATGCTAGGTACACACGATACAATTTTCTGGCAGATTTACCTGCCAGATCGATTTTTTCCAACATGTCCAATCTGAATTTCGATCCATTTCGGAAATAGTCGATCCGACAGGTAAAACTGCCAGAAAATTGTATCGCGTGTACCTAGCAATACACAGCAGCAACTTTACACTTCATTATATGGAAATGGGAAGGCGAACTGTGAAAGCAAAACACACTTTTCTAGCCCTCAGATATATTTCAGTTTTACTCTTGAGAACCAGAGTTGAGTTTTATTCACAAAAAAATAAGCAATACTACAGTATATAGCTCTCTAAGGGTCCTTTTACACTTAATCAGTTGGTGTGCGTTAGTGCGCGTTGGTACGCGTTTTTCCATAGCAGAGCATTGATAAGAATATTTCAGTTAAAACGCGTTGTGTGAAAGGTGCCATAGGAAAACATGGGCATTACTTTGAAAATCAGTTTTCTTTCCGTTTTAACTGAGAGCAACTGATTAAGTGTAAAAGGACCCTTAAATGAGTAATAAAAATGTTTTGCGAATGATGTCCTTATATTTTACATTTATAGTGTACCTGAGGCGATATGCGACATGATGAGATAAATGTGTGTATGTACAGTTCAAAACATTAATAACCAGGTTTTACTTGTTTTATTTTGCTGCCTCAAAAGAGTGTTAATTTCTAGGCATGGAAGTGACAGCTTCTGTCTTGTTTGTACCTTGTCGGGAATATAGTAAATATCACTGATAAGCAAATTACAGCCATAAAAGTTTTCCTGGCAGAACACAACTTTTGAGAACAGGGAGATATAAAATTCATGAACTGTGGGACACTAAATAGGCTTCCACTGATACGAGACAGTAAAACATTCAACCTACTTTGTAAATGTTTAAATATAAAAGTAAACCATGGGATACTTGAATATTTTTTTCATTTTTAGTAGTAGCGGGATAAAATATAATGGTTTATCTCATCAGTTTATTTTCACCTCGGGTTCACTTTAACCTTCCTGGCGGTATATTTCCCACAGCTGCGGCAGTTGTTTTTTTTTTTTTTTTTTAGCATGTAGCTAGCCTAGCGCTAGCTACATGCTTCCCCCCTCCCTACGGAGTCCCCCTGTAGCGTCAGATCGCCGCCGGCGCCGCTTGCCCATAAGGAAATCCCGTTCTGAACGGGATTTCCTTGAGGGCTTCCCCCGTCGCCATGGCGAGGAACGGAGTCCCGATCCACCCCATAGCGCAGCCTGGCGGCGATTGGCCAGGCTGCGCAAGGGTTATGCGGGGGGGCCCTGTATCGCGGCGGGTAGCGGCGCATCGGCGGCGGCGATCGCAACAAACACGCAGCTAGCAAAGTGCTAGCTGCGTGTTTGAAAAAAAAATTATGCAAATTGGCCCAGCAGGGCCTGAGGAATCCCCCGCGGCGGCTTACCCAGTGTCCAGCACGGGGTTACCGCTAAGGAGGTTAAAAACCTAATGCTGGATCCACACCATACAATTTTTGGGCTGATTTACCTGCCAGATCGATTAATTCCAGCATGTCCGATCTGAGGATCGATCATTTTTTTTTTTTTTACGAGTTTCTGATCGATTTCCATAGAAACGAACAGAAATCGATCAGAAAATCGCTAAAAAAACTGATCGATCCTTAGATCAAACATGCTGGAAATAATCGATCTGGTAGGTAAATCTGCCCAAAAATTATATGGTGTGGATCCAGCATTAGAAAGACTCATCATACAATCTGGAAAAACAAATGCTAATACCTACCGTATGTGCAAAAACATTATTTTGGGGATACTGTTCCTTTAATACTTATAATAAAAAATAAAGGAAAGAATACCTTTCATGAACCGATATACAAAGTCTTTCAACTATCCATACTTGTATATGTACATTGAGGAAGACAGCCCAGAAGGAATATACGGGTGTAATCATCCACATGGAAATCATACTACGACCATAACCTATATCACAGACAACAACAAGATACAGGCTTGTACGTAATATACAAACACACACGGCTACCGTACCACACATGCATACTTACTCTACCTCATAAATATAAATTAATATAACATTGTGACAATATCTGTGATAAACACAGAAATGATTCTGTCACTATGATCCTGAAGCATTTTGTACATTGTGCTTCCATTTACAGGAGACACAGATGAGCTATTTGTGCCCCAGCCCCATGAATATATATTCTAAGTAGATATATACAGCTCTTACAATGCTGTAAATCTATTTCCTCCTTGCCATCAGATAGCAGTGACAGCTTTCAGTGAGATGGCAGACTGTGTACAGCGTGTTTCATGTGGAATATAGCTGGCTAGCTTCCTTCTCTTCAGACACACACACAACACACTCTGCCTATTGAATGTGTAGAACACTGAAGATCTTACTATTTTTTTTTCCTAAGCAGGGGCATATCAATGAGGCACAGATATGTATTCAGGCTCTGCATGGCTGAGCACACTGTTCAATAGTGCTGGCTCACACGATATCAGGGCGAGTTATCACTTTCCATGAAGGCACTCTTATCACCAGGGCCCAGAGAGGTGGCAGCAAATCGCAGCCTTTTCATTTTCAAGGCAGTTCTGCTGAACATTCAGGCTTCAAAGATTCACACTTCCAGAACTCTATAAGAGTTTGTGAACGCTCAATTTGCCAAAACTGTTTACAGTGTAATTGGGCACCGTACCTGTGTCCATGAGATAGCGAAGGCGGTTCTCCACCAGCGCGGCACGGGTGTCAATTTGATTCTGCTCGTTCTCCAGGGCTGCCAATTCTCCTACGACATACTGACTGGTGTCTTTGAACCCTTTCTGTATTACAGGAAAAGAGAGGGAGAGAAAGAACAAACAAGAGGGGAGACATCACTTGTAGGTTGACTTTCTTTCTTGTAGAAAAGCACTTCTCCAGGCCAATAAAGGCCGGGACACACCACTTACAAGTGCCAGAAGAGCATAAAACATATAGATGGATATTCTATCGCAAGCCTGAGTATGAGATCTTCGCCTGAAACTGCTACACACTCCTCATCTAAGAAAAATGATTTCTTAGCTGCTCATATCCGATAAGGAGATAAATTCTAGCTGGGGTCTTTCCTTATCGTTCCACAAATATATATTAAAAAAAAACCAATGATGTATATATAAAGGGAACTCAAGGTAACAGGGAAATATAGGCTGCCATATTTATTTAATTTTAAACAATGCAAGTTGTCTGGCTGTCCCCTTGATCCAGTGCCTCTAATACTTTAAAGGTGGCCTTTAACGGTACAATTTGCCAAACGATAGTTTACGAACAATTCCTCAATATCAGAAATGATTGTTTGGGGTCATTAATAGACAATTAATAGACCAATCCAATCAGACTGATCAGATTGGTTAGGAGATTTTTGTCCATTAGTGGTCCAAATAATAATTTCCCATCGCTCATACAAAAAAAATTGTTTGTAAACGATCGTTCTGCAAATTGTATAGTTAGTGGCTACCTTTAGCCATAGACCCTGAACAAGCATGTGGATCAGATACGCTGATTCAAGTCTGACTGGATTAGCCACATGCCTGTTTCCGGGTAGTGACTCAGACACGACTGATGCCAGAATATCAACAGGGCTGCCAGGCAACCTATATTGCTTAAAAGAAAATAAATATGGCAGCCTACATATCACTCTCTAGCTTTAAAGGTGTCCACACACAGGACTATAGTAATCATAGAGAATTGCAGTAGACCACTTCTTCACCTGGACATCTAACATAAGATATGAAATGCAGCTGTACCATGACCAGATCTGCCTTTGTATGTATGTGGACATCAAACAATCATTTACATTGCTCTCCCCTCCATGACCTGCAAGCTTTGTTTTGGACACCAATGTACTGAGCTACACATTTTTAAATAATGACGTACAGGCGTCCATAGACGTCACACCTTGTGGGCCATGTAGGCACAATCCAAGCACCAGATGAGGTCTGTCTTCCTGAGACCTTCAATGCTTGGTCATTCACTTATGGAACTTTGAGGCTGTATGAGCACTGAGCAGGCAACTACCTCTCCTGTAGTTAATTTACCTCCTCTGTAGCTATTTTCACATGCAGCTAATTAACAGCCTGTCTTTAACTCTGGAGTTATTTTAAGGATTGGAGAGTTAATTTAAAGACAGAAGAGTTAACTTTAGGCTTGCCTGAGGTAAAATGTTTCCTGAATACTACATGCCTTATCACCATGGTAACAACTCTAGAAGAGTTATTAAAGACAGGAGATAAGTTTAGTGAATTGAGGCCCATCTCTCTTGAGGGGAACTATAGCAATGCAAGTTAGGCACCATGGTGATGAATTGGGAAAACTTTACCTCTGCCTGAGATAAAATAAACACCCTCAAAATTAAGTTTGAAATCCACAAATGTCAAAGGACACTTTAGGAGTTGAAAATATATCAAAAAATACTATTGATTTTGCGAAGAACAACAAGAGTAATAATGAAATTAATATTTTTAATGCCGAAAGCTTGTCATTGAGACCAAACCATCCAAGTAGGATGTGATTTAGAGGGAGCAATGCAAAGAAATGACCAATGGGAATGTAGGATGAGTACATACATGGGCAGATATCATCAGTACATAACTGGCTTTACATTTCAATCTCCTCAATATCCATCTGCATCTGGTCAAGCACGATAGCTGCTTGTGGAAATATAGCAGTTGGTTATATTAAAGAACTATCAAGATCAAGAAATCCTCAACTGGAGTATTAGGCTTGGTTAACACTATTTCCGTTGACCTATATTTTACTGCAGAAGACAAATGGACATGCACAAATGGCCCATTGCTTTCCTATGAGACTGTTTACACGTCCATTGCAGTATGTTGCAGTTACATCCATCTAGTACTATTTTTCAAACAGCTGCTCTAGCAAAGTTTAAACTAAGCGCAAACCAAGCCTAAATCAGAAAATGTAAAAAGGGAAAAAGTGGAAACCCTTTATAAAGTGTTAAACTTCAAAGGTAACCTTAAAAAAACCAAGGTTAACACCAGGGGTGCAAAAAACTGTACCCTCAGCATCATGCAGAAAATTACTTATGCAGGAATAAATGATTTTAGGAAAATTCTGCTTACCAAAGACACACCAATATACTGTTACCATGGTTGCAAAGTAATTGCAAAATTACAGCCGCTTTAGAAGATTACATTACAAAATGGCTTGTGTAAAACTGGTATTCATGAAAGATTGCACTTGGGGGTGCACTTTTTTAAAGCATGGGGCCCCATGGTGTTTTAGCTGGGGAGGGCAATTCACGCTAGTTACAACCCTGGCTAGTGTCCCAAACACAACCCAGCAGTTCAGATAGATAATGCATAAAAATGGGCAATTGATGCCGAATATAAAACAGTTTCATTAAAGTTTAATGTCTTTAAAATCTGAATTGGCAAGAGATGTTACATTTTTACTGTAGCAAAGATTGAATTATTTGCAGTCATCACCCTTTAAGCATTTGCTAATTTTTCCAGACAGTATATATACGTCTTCTGACACTTCCAACATAATACTGTATTGGAAGGAAAGGTTGAGGCACTGTGAAATGCAAAGGTACCTTTTAATTACAGAATACAGACATTGGGGTATGCAGCAGGGGGTGAAGAGAGCCTGACACCTGTTTCACTTTATAAAAAGCTTCCTCAGAGGCTAGCTAGTGCGACGCACAAAGCAGGTGTCCAGTTGAAGCTCTTTTATTCCTTTTCCTAATTTGATCTGTATATATACTGAGAGCATTCAATTATTTTGCTCTTCTAGACATATTAGATTGTTCAATGTTATAGTTGATAATGACAAAGTTAAATAACTGGAAGACTAATTTATGTCATGGTTGTGACAGTTCATGGTTTTCCTTATTGGTTCAATACGAACCCGTCCACATTTGTTAGCAACTCAGGTCTCCGCGTTTTACAGAAACGCAAGGCACCTGCTGGAAACATATGTGACAACACTAAAAGACAGTGGCACCCATCTGTGTGCCTACGAATCGGCCGCCGGGAGACTTGGGAACAGGGTAATGACAATAAATGGCTCCCCCTGCTCCTGCACAAGTCCCGGGGGCGTTAATTACTATTCCCCCTCCAGGCCGCCATGGATAGTGGGGGAAAGATGTCATTCAGCTTCCAGCTGTTGCTGGAAGCCGAATTACAGTGTTATTGTAGTAATTTAAAATTTGTCTTTTGACAGCGCCCAAATTACTCAGTTAGCGCCATTATAGCCGTAATTCCTTTTACAGCCTATGGTGGTGCCGGCTGCGCCCAAATCTCCTGCGTTGTTTTCAAAGCATTCAAACCACCTGTCCTGCTTCAGGAGCAACACATGAATGCAAGAATACATCCCATTTTATCACTGAGAAACTGTTCATGTATCTACCAAAAACCAACACAGGACTCAGCAGGCCTGCCCAAGTAAACAAACTATACTTTGTGTGACAGAATTATAAAAAATCCTACAACTTACAGCATAGCAAGTGCAATGAGACTGCCACTGTTCTGCATGAGAGGAGAGAGAGGCGGTCATGAGGAGAGCAGATTGTAGGATATAATCTTGTTTACCCACACAGCTGGCTAGTGCAGAAGTGCTACACTCCGCAAGGTGTTATCTATCATCGTGACGGCAGCTGCAATAAGCACTGCTGACTCTTCTGTCATGTTGTACACTACCGATCTGAACTGCTGGATAGGAAATCTGATAAAAGTGAGCAATAGCACAGGCTGGGGCCCAAGCCTGATGGAGAAATCAACATGTGATGATGGACCTGGACCGGTCAGAGCATTTAACAGCTTGACACACATTTTAACAGCTTGTTGGAAACTATATCAAATGCTCCAAATACATTCTAAAGAAATAAACAAAATGAATACCAGGTCCCAGTGAGGATGACCAGACATCACAATGGATCCTGATCTCTGGAGGATGGCAGAGGTGTCACTGCCCATTGTTTCTGTGAGATATTTGCCCACCTAATGCGATTTACCATGGCCAGACTCATGTGGCTTGTAACTGTCCACTAGTTGGCTAAAAGTTGGGTCAATGAGAAGCAAATTATTAAAATTTGATGCAGGATTATGCCAATTGTGAATGCAAATGTATGCAGCTTGAGCATGGAGCAAATACTGTTAAGGTGGAATTCAGTTGGTCTATTTTCAAGCTGTATACATTTGCATGCATAATCCTGCTTCTACTCAAAATTATTAGCATTTCACTAATCACCATTATTGGATAATAAAGAAAATATTCTTCACTAGACTAAAGTGGAAATGCCTGTTCTGTCAGGATAGGTGTTTAATATTCTTCCAGTGTGCATTTCCAAGATACAACATAATAAAATGACCATTCTGCATAGAACATGGAACCAATTTCAATGCTACATATTTGTGAGGCATAAAACAGCTTAAGTCGCTGAGCTTATAAACAATGCAGCATGTATAAGGTGAAGCAAGTCTGACAGCTTCCAAATCTCTGAAGGTACTACCAAAGACATCCCATTGGTTGATATAGACTAATGCACACCAAACTGTCTTGCTTGCTGCTTTCTTAAAGGAGGACTTCACTGTACAAACCTTTATGTATTATGTCATTGATACCAGGGATACTGTTTTTGTGGCCCCAAGCGACGAAAATGGTCATGCCTCCCCAACAAAGGGAGTCTCATGGCCTCAATCCAGCGCAGAATTTCACCGCTCTCCTGCCCGCCGCTTAGCTCTGGTCACCAAGGCTACTTCCAGCTGGTGCCCCTGATGTCATGAGGACGGAAGTAACCATAGTGACAGAACGTGAAGTCAGTGGCAGGAGAGCAGCGAGATTCGGCACTGGATCGGGGCATGTGGGTTACGGCAGAAGGGGCCAGGATCCTCGGAACACAGCGAGTCCCCCTCTAAAGTGAGGTCAGAATCAGGGGTTGGTGACGTCCCTGATCGATACACAAACCATTCTATAAGTAAATGTAAAACATGTTGTCAATTTCAGCTTGCAGCTGCTATACCTAGTAAATTTGCTGGAAACCATTGCAACAGTATACGGTGCAAACAAAAGACTTATTAACTCAATTTGTGAACCTACTCAGCCACAGCCATGTCTCTATGATACAGTGAAAACTGATTTAGTAAGAGTTTTTTTGTTTTTTGTTTTTTTTTTAGTGGAAGAGTAGTAATACCTTAGCAATATCATGAGAAATGGTTCAGGCTTTAAAATACACAAAGGAAATGTGCAGACTGCCATTGCTGAGCTCCTTAATAATAAAAAAAAGGTTAGTTTTCTGGCTGCAAATCAGATCCTGTGACATTATTACCTTACAAATTGTTTACCTGGAGCACCATTTATTTAACCTTCATATTTGTTTCAGGTAAGCAATTAAAAGTACCATAATCAGAGGATCGGTATTATATCCAGACAAACACCATTTTCAGGAGGAGGTCAGCAGCTGCAGCCTGATCGGTGCGCTTTAAAATGTCCGCCATCATCACTTGTTACAGAACAACAGAGGAAGATATTTCTGCTTCATAATCATGGTGAATACTAATATAGTATAAGGTAATTGGAACATAGCACCATCTGAACATCATATTTGAATTCTATCTGCTATTTGAGATGCCTTGAAGAATTGCGGCCTATATATGACCTCTGCAAGGCATCCTCTGGTAGATTGGTTTCATAAATGGATAATCCTCAATGGACTGATGTTCTTTGCCAAAGATGAGGTGGGCACCAGGGGTGTCTGCTCAGCGGACAAACAAGTGTGCAGGTTTGTGTCAGAATAGCATGAGGGATAAAAATTTAGTGGCCATGTTGTCTACAAAAGGAGGACACTTCCCACACGCAGAGGCTATGAGGTTGTATTTCTGCATAGGACAATCCATGATGATTACTTTTTTAAGGTGATTGACAGAACTCAGACAAGTGCTCATGTGGTGTTCTCTGCCAAAAATAGAAAACTGGTATAGCTAAAGCTTAGAACAGTTATTAGGTGGTTAGCAGACATCAACTCAGATGTGCATAAGAACATGCATGTTGAGCTTGACCAAACTGCATGTTCTTTTATAAGTAGGGGAGAGAAGAGGAGGAGACTTTCCCTGCCCCACCTCTTGGGCAGTTAGCAATAAAACAAAACAAAACAAAACAAAAGGGGAAGAAGAAAATCCCTGAGCTGGCTTCAGATGAACCAGTAGTACTGGTGCAGCAATATTACATGTAATTCATTGGTGCAGCTTGAAACTTGCCTAGATACCAACCCATGCCTAGCCCTTGCATATTTCATGATGTGCCCATTCCTAGCCTATACCCTTAACCCTAAGTAACACCCCAGCTATCTGCCCAAACCTAACGTCCCCCTGGATATGCCTCATTTTAACTGATATCCCTTTCCTATAAGCTATACCTAAACCTGCATCTTATCCCTAATATTAACTAAACCCATCAATATATGATGCAGAAAATGTTACATGAAAATGTCACACAAAATGTGATTTCATGCATGCAAAATTCATGGCTCAGGAAACATGGTGCCAAGAACCACTGCTCCTCATATAGACAAATAACCACATATACATCTGATCATAAAGACGATTACTGTATGTCTAAACATGGCTTCTTCTCTACAGTGTAGACTTGACCCATGTTAGTGTCCTTTAAAATCCATAACTAGGAATGGTCAATGAGATGCAAATAATTTTGAATTGATTTATGCAAATTTTAATGCACATTTATGTAGCTTGAAAATGGACCAATCAACCCCAGCAGGATTTGACTGATTCATGTTCAAGCTGCATAGATTTGCATACAAAATTTGCATAATGCTGCATCAACAAAAAATTATTTACCCATGATAATAATTTACCCATGATAATAATTTACCCATGATAATAATTATTACCCATGAGGCCACAATATACAGGCATGAAAGTGCCAACTCTTCTGTGACGAGGCACAATAAGTAGATTCACAGACTGCATGCCTTCCCTGGCACAAGCGTGACAATATTACACTATATTACACTATAAAATATTCCTTTAGCTGCCTTAAGATGGATTTATATATGTCCACAATTACTTATTAATGAACCCGGAGCAAATCAGACAGACTTGTCAGGCATTACTACACATCAGAATGAATATTCAGAGTATTAAATCTCATTTTCCATACCATTTTAAAGTTTATGCATAATAGAGTTATTTCGTTAGCCCTTAAGGCATTATCATCATTTTTAAGTTAGGAATTTTATACTTGTCTGTTCAGGGAGGGAGTCAATAAAAGCTCAAATATGGCTGTAGTACAAGCCTAATAAACAGCAGCGCATCATACTAAATGTGTTTTATATAGGCTGCCACATAATTAACACTCAATTAAAAGGGCCATCAAGTAAGGGTCATGGTTATTCCTTTTTACTGCTGTTCTCCTAATGTTATGCAGCACAAAGGCACATTCTAAAGCTTTAACAAAAAGGGTGATTGTTTTTCATTTTATTTGTATAACTTCAACTTTATAAAACTAATGTTCTAGGCCAATTATACCTGCATTCTCTATAAGCTCCTAAGTCAAACCCATAAAAGCTCTCTACTCTGTAGTCCTCCTTTATATGTTGCTGAACTAATCCCTAGGTACCATCAAGATTGTAATTTCCACTCTGGAAATGAACTGTTTTCACCAGCTCCAATCACCTCCTCTGACATTCAGGACTTCTCCTGAGCTAAACCTCTCATCTGGATGCCCTTACACATTCTGTTCCATACTCTCTATCCCTTAAGATCTTCAAACACACTTTTAAAACAACATTTCAGGGATGCATACAATCCGACCTAGAACATGCTATCCAATTACTGATCCAATTTAGTCTTATGCTAGGTACACACCCCTACAATTTTCTGGCAGATTTACCCGCCAGATCGATTGTTTCCAACATGTCCTATTTGAATTAAAATCTTTTTTCTGATCGCTTTTCCCATCGATTTCCGTTCATTTCTATGGAAATCGTTCGGAAAATGAAAAAATAGATCGAAATTCAGATCGCACATGTTGGAAATAATCGATCTAGCAGGTAAATCTGCCAGAAAATTGTATGGTGTGTACCTAGCATTAAACACCACAGCTTACATACTTCTGTTCACTTTAAGTTATCTACTCCTAATCCTTTAGGCTGTAAGCTCTTATGGATAGGGACAACCTCTGAACGTCACGTTACAGCTGTTTATGGTCTTGCCCTTCTTCTATGTACCTCCTATCAGGAATACTGCATAACTGTGTATTACTTGTCTGCATCATTAACTATCTCTATACTTTGGCTGCGCCACGGTAATTGTAAAGTGTCATAGAAAAAGCTGATGCCATATAAATCTATAATAATAGCGATGACAATGATAATTATAAAAACTACTTTCCTTTTAAGCAAGCCAGCGACTTGACTCATCCTGTGTATAGCCGAGTTAACCTAATGGTGGCTATAAGTGACAATTAAAAATTCTTGGAATACGCATAATTCCCTTTAAAATTAGGAAAACAAACCCAGCAGGTGCTGAATTAGCTTACTGCTGGTTAATTAATGTGTTGGATAAATTTCCCTCACTGGGACAGTGGAGATTTGAATGTTAAGGTGTGTACACACCTGTCACTGATGTCGCCCATCGAGGATCGGGAAGTGATCCTTTGGGTAACGTCGATGGGCCAAGACCGCACAGACGTGAAGTCAGCTGTATAGGTGCTGTTGCTACGTGAGGGAAGAGGGACAAGGGAGCAGCATGTGCGTGATGTCACACGTCAGGCGGGGCAAGAGGCGTCATAAAAGAATCGGGCGAAGCTTGTCCAAGTTGATCTGGTGGATTACTTGCAGGGCGGCAGTTGGGGGCCAATGTACACGCTTTAGACAGCTACATACATTTACATAAAATTTGCATGTGCTTGGAATTACTTAATATGCTAGGAAGTGTAAAAAAAATTAAAAAAATTATATTTTATATATATATATATATATATATATATATATATATATATATATATATATATATATATATATATATATATATATATATATATATATATATATATACACACACATATATATATATATATATATATATACTGTGTATATTATATATATATATATATATATATATATATACACATATATATACACATATATATTAATATTAATTTTTTAATTGTTTCAGTGCACCCTTCTTTCTTGTAACAAATAGGCAAGCCTTTCCTCTTTTTGTGAATGAAATCTGTGACAAGACGTCTGAAACAATCTCTTACTAAATGAAGACAAGGAAGTTAATTTGTCAAATTATCCGCAGTGAATAGCCACTGTCAGGCTTTGGCTATGCATGCTGGGAAATAACACAGGTTCCACCGTGTTCTTCCTCTATCCATCTCCACACAGCTGTCCATCAAGCGCCGCTCTCTCCCCGCGCTCTATTAAATATTTCCCTCACAAATCAATTTTACACATGATCAGCCCATACTCCTACTGAGCTGAACCTCCCCGTTAATTAAGTGAAGAAATTACCATATATATTATATTAATGCAAACATCATTCAGCTGGTAATTCATGGATGATCTGGATAATGGAAAGGTTGAACACCCATTAACCCAAGCCAACAAAACGGGTTGGCTGGGAAAAGCGAGCAGGTCTCCTGTGACACGTCCCTCTAACGGCAGCACTGCAGTATCTGCTATTGTAATAATTAAAATCAATACTGGCATCTCCGGATGGGAAGTGTCCTCGATGGCAACGCCTCAAAAGAGGCAAAGGGGGGATTCTGTAAGTGGGAGAAATGCATTTTCCTCTTTATCTGACAATTATCACCTTGGTGCAGGCTAATTCAGCAAGTAGGCCCCTCTTATGGAGCTTTGAATGCAGCAGAGATTGGCATCTCCAGAAAGGAAGGAAAAACTCTTAACATCTCATTTTTAACAAATGAAAGCAGAATTTTCCCATGCAGTTGAGAATTATCAGCAATCATGAGACAGGATGGAAAAAGGGGAGAGTGAAATACATTTAGCACTTCATCTTCTGAGGGCTTCTTCTGGGTCTCGGTTATCACTGCTGCTTCATTCCCTCTTTTTGTGTCTTCTTGCATTGATCTCTGTCTTTTCATGTCTTAAAAATAAATAAACAGAAGAGAGAGAAACTGTGTTATATGCTGGACTGAGACTAGGGGGTGACAGCTCTACTGCACACAGCACAGAGGTACAGGTCTGCTGCCAGTGCAACAAAGCAACATAAAATGCTGTGACAAAAGTGTGATGACCCTGCGCAACTGCTTATGGGGAAAAGCTGAAACTGGATTGGTTGGTATGACCAAAAATGATTTTTATCATTGCTTGCTGTAGGCAAAATAAATTGTTTACTTTGCTTGCAGTGGGCAAAAGGCACTGTTTACATTGCTTGCTGGGCAAGACATTTGTTTACATTTCTTGTTGTTGGTAAAAGGCATTTTTTACATTGGTTACTGATGCTTTAAAGTAAAGGTGACCGTACATCCAGCGATTTTGCTGTACGATTGACCATTCCATTCAATCATCTTATTGAATCGAGAGAGAATAGAGTGTGCCCCGGTATGCTCGATCGATAGAAACTGGATTATATCATGCCGAATCGACCCAACTTCGTCAATCAAGCAGGATGGAAGATATTGGTTGATTGTACAGGATTCGGCTGGAGTTCAATTGACAAAGAATAGTTTTTTGGTTTCTGAGCATGGAGGCACAACATTGTTCACATCAAATGCGAAAGAGAATCGCATAGGATCTTGTGTATTGTGTGGGCACTAGTCGATCGACATTTGATCAAGCACACTGTAATCACAGTCAATCGCTTTGTCGATCAAAGCATAATCGCTAGCTGTATGGCTACCTTAAAGAGAACCTGAGATAAGAACTGAATGAAAAAAATATACATATCTAGGGCTTCCTCCAGCCCCCTTCAGGCTTATTGTCTTCCTCCGCCTCCTGGTTCTTCTGCAATTGGCCACCGAAAGTCCTCCGGACCAGGGCCAACTGTGCATGCGTGTCCAGGCCGCGCTCCCGTCTCCATCCGTGGGAGCGTTCTGTGCCTGCACAGTACTACCGTGCAGGTGCAGAACGATCCTGGCCACGGGAGTGCAACAAGGGAGCGTGCATGGATGGACTGTGCCAGTGCCAACTGGTTCTGACTAGCCGGCTTATCAGGGCGGTCGAACCAGGCGGCGAAGGAGTGATCAGGCCAGAGGAAGCCCCAGGTATGTATATTTTTTCTTTCAATCACCCTGTCATATACACTTTTAGATGCCACTTGGCACTATATGATAGCATGGATGGATGTATTAAAGAGACACTGAAGCGAAAAAAAATATGATATAATGAATTGTATGTGTAGTATGGATAATTACTAGAACATTAGTAGCAACGAAAATATTCTCATTTTTATTTTCAGTTATACTTTTTTTTATAACATTGCATCATTCTGTAATATTTGCAGTTTACACACTACTCAGCATTCGAAATGATTTTACAGAACAGGCTAGTGAACTTTTGAACTGTTCTCTGTAGAAGAAAAAAACAATAGAGTGCCAGACACTTGAGATAAGCTTCAGACGACAGAGCTCTCTGCGACTTTGAAAGTCGTGGAGCTCAATGGCTCTTTTGCCTAGATAACAATTTGAGTTTCTTAACTATTCCTGTACTGGAAACGATATTAGACTTATGTCTCCATTCTTAATGTTTTATTTCTTATCCGTACTACACATACAAAACATATCAATTTTTTTTTTGCTTCAGTGTCTCTTTAACATTATATTTTCATAAAACCTGCAGTGATGGACATGGAGGATCCCATTTCTTTTTTTTTTTCTCTTAAGCATACCTTTTAAAAAAATGCTTTTTAACCTGACATTACTTTCTAAAATAGAAATCTTGTTGAATTGAAATAATTAATACAACCCCCCCTCCCCCCTGCCCCCGAGTGATGTTCGCAGAGGCCTTAAACCAGCCCCAAAACTAAACCAAGCAAACACTGAAAATCTTGTGAAGGTCACCTCGGTGGTAGGTGTGGTCTGCACAACTCCAACTCTTCTATGACCACACAATTAGAAGGAGTTGGGTGGAGCTGTACAGTAGGCAGCACAGTGTGTAAAACTGCTGCTCAGAGGGTGCTATAGCCCTGCTACTAATGCCAGTTCATTTTGTGGGGATAATAGGGGGCCCTGTGAAGGTCTTAATAAGTGAGATTTATGCGATCGCTTTACAAAAGGTAAAAGAACACTGAAAAAAGTAAGTGTTCAAGCACACCTGGATCTAATTAGAAATGATGTGCTATAATGTATGTGGTCAAGTTCATATCAAAACCTATTGGAGTTGAAAGGCTAGCAAACCACAGTCATGTGCACATACCCACACTGAGAGCTCAGTTTAATAAACAGAGGTGGTCCTGAATTAACTAAAGATCAGTTCTTGCTCTGTGTGCAAGTCTCAACCTTTCCTAAAGGAAGACAAGAGGAGTGGCTTTGATTGGTAGCTCTGCTACCCTCTTATGTTTTCCATGATTCCAGTATCCAAAACTGAAGGGCAGCCGGCTTTGGAAAATGCTCAGGATGCTTTCTGGAGACCTCCCAGCCGTGCCAAGCAAGAAAGGGGAGGACGACCGGAGACGAGACTTCCTGGAGAGGGGAGCATCTGCTTTTATTCGTACATGTCATTTTTTGCCAGTACTGACAGGTAAAAGTCCAGTTGCACTAAGGTCTCTTTTACACTATATGCTGAAAATTGCTGAGTTTTAACTTTCCATAGCAGTGCATTGTTAAAAACGCTTTCAATTAGAACGTGTAAAACGTGAACTAAGCCATAGGGAAGCATGGACAATACCTTGCACATCAGTTGTCCTTTCAATTATAACTGACGGCAACTGATATAGTGGAAATGGGCACTAAATTAGACTTTGTTTTTTTGTTCGTGTTGGATAAAAACAGAGATAATTGGGGAGATTTCTCATCCTTTCCTGGCCTAGGATTTCTGTGAATTTAATGGGAACCCTTGTGGTCAGAATAACTGTAAAAGAGAGAGAGCAAGAAAAACCCTAAAGGTGGCCATTAACTATACAATCCTGTGGCCGAGTGATTGGAAACTAACCAATCCAAACAGATCGATCCCATAGATCGGTTAGCAGGAATTTGTCCATTATTGGGCATGACCATTTACCGCAGTGATCGGAGATGATCGATCGGCCTCGGGATTGTATAGTTAATGGCCAGCTTTACAAAGAATCTGCTCCTCATACTACAAGTAACCATCTCATTTACTGATGTCTGTTCCTGTTATGTAAATGTACCCACTTCCTGTCTGGGAAGGAAAAGGAAGGGATAGGCAGCAATAAATGCTGTAATCCCTTTTCCATGAAACACAAAGCTAATTTTTAGCTAGTATTGGGATTTAATCTATTAGAAAAAAAAAGAAGATACATCCATTTATGCATTAAACATTGACTACATCCATTTATGAACAATATTATCTTGTAAATAATCCTGACAATCCATAAACAACCCACAATAAACTGCTGAACAAGCGGTCTCCTACCTGGCCATGGTTCAACCCACTGACTGTACGATTCAAGTTCAATCTTCCTGACGGTTAAATCTTTATTGATCACGACAGGGTTTTTGAAGCGATCTGAAGGTCTGTGCTGTCCATCACTTGCAGCATAATCTGTACCGTTCTAAGGAAGAAGAAGGCAGAGGAAGACAGATGAAAGAATACCACTCATTTTTTTAGGATGGTATTTAGTAAATATATTTACAGGGCCGGCGCTACCATTAAGGCAAAGGAGGCAGCTGCCCCAGGGCCCCAGAGCTTGTAGGGGCCCCCAGTGGCTACAAGAGGAAAAATTTTTTTTTCAAATCGGCCTTATAGTTTTTGAGAAAATCGATTTTAAAGTTTCAAAGAAAAAAAAAACACATTTAAAAACCTGCCGACTTTAATGGTTAATAACAAATCCACCTTAAATGCTAGAAACACTAAATTTACAGGATATGTTAAGGAGATCATTAGGAATAAGAGGAAAAATAATTTTTCAAAAAGACCTTATAGTTTTTGAGAAAATCGATTTTAAAGTTTAGAAGGAAAAAAGTATAGTTTTAAATGCGGTAAATGTCACTTTTAGTAGCAAACCTAACGGTAGTGTAATTTTACATGCATCAAACGAAAGCGCAATAAATTTCCTGACGGGGTTTCCAGGGGGTCTATACGCAGCCGCAGCGCTTTGGCCAGGGATCGCTATACAGCCGCAATATGGCTGTATGAAGATCCCTGGCATTTTTTCCTATTTTCCCAATTTTTTTTTTTATGTTTAGAGTGTGGGAATTTTTTTTTTTAAAAAAAATTATGTGGGGTCCCCCCTCCTGAAACTTTTTAACCCCTTGTCCCCTATGCAGGCTGGGATAGCCATAATGTGGAGCTCTGACCAATTGGGACTTCACACCTTGACTATACCAGCTGGAAAAATGGTCCCCTAATGCCGATTTTTGTTCCGGGGTATATGTTGGGGGGCCCCCCAGGTTTATTTTGCCCTGGGGCCCCATTGTTGCTTAAAACGGCCCTGTATATTTATAAGCCCTCCATTCTGCAGTGCTTTACAGATGGCACTGATTATTTTACAGACTTTTCTGTCACACATCAGAACCAATTTTGGGGGAATTCAGTTGACGCACTAGGATGTGTTGGAGTTGTGAGAAGAAACCTGCAAAATGCAGAGAAGACCAACATGGGAAGAACACAGAAATGCTATGCAGAGCGTCCTACCTGGGATTAGATCATGGAAATCCTAAACTGAGAGGTGAGCATGCAGGTTATCAACCATGAGAATAGGCAATTATGTAAATGGAAGGAACAAAACTAGAGTGAAACCTAACACATTCATTTAAAAAGGAACTTAAAGAGACACTGAAGCGAAAAAAAAATGATGATATAATGAATTGATTGTGTAGTACGGATAATTACTAGAACATTAGTAGCAAAGAAAATATGCTCATATTTTTATTTTCAGTAATATAGTTTTTTTTATAACATTGCACCATTCTTTAATATTTGCAGTTTACACACTACTACTCAGCATCCTAAATGATTTTACAGAGCAGTCTTGTGAACTTTTTTTGAACTGTCCTCTGCAGAGAAAAAGAAAAACAGTGACTGACAGTTTACATAAGCTTCAGAAGACAGAGCTCTCTGCCACTTTGAAAGTTGTGGAGCTCAATGGCTCTTTTTCATAGATAACAACTGGAGTTCCTTAACTGTTCCTGCACTGGAAAAAATATTAGACTTATGTCTCTGCTCCTAATGTTTTATTTCTTAGCTGTACTACACATACAAATCATTATATCAATTTTTTTTTTCACTTCAGTGTCTCTTTAAAGAGGCATTGAGCTCCACAACTTTGAAAGTCGCAGAGAGCTCTGTCTTCTGAAGTAAAATCATTTAGAATGCTGAGTAGTGTGTAAACTGCAAATATTAGAGAATGATGCAATGTTATAAAAACACTACATAACTGAAAATAATAATATGAGAATATTCTCATTGCTACTAATGTTCTAGTAATTATCCATACTATACAACCAATTCATTATAATTTTTGTTTTCGCTTCAGTGTCTCTTTAAGCAAACAGGGAAAAAAAAATAAATCAATACATTGCAAAGTGAGAAGTAAAAAAATAGAAGAGAGATCAAGAAATTATATTCGCCATGTAATTTGTTCATCTTGCTTGAGCCACAATGAGTCCGCTTTTCCTCTTTACTACAAGAAAAAAACTAGACAGCACCAACTGCCATTATTTAAAACCACACCCACTAACATTGCGACGGGTGGCTAAACGGTTGTTTTTTTAAGTTATAAATATGCACAGAGGGAGATACTGGTTGTGTGGCAGTTAGAAAAAGCTGTTATTTCCCACAATGCAACAAGGTTCACAGACAGAAAACTGTCAGCACCATGGTCATGACATCACCACAATATCAGCAATACAGACCACCCTGATGATCTATTTGAGAAAAGGTAAATATTTTTAATGGGAAAGGTGGTATCAGCTACTGATTGAGATCAGGTTCAATTATTGGTTACAGTTCCTGACTTTTTACTGTAGTCCAACGGTGTTTGGGACACGGCCATAGAATAAATGACACATCGCTACCTGCATTTAACACTTTTTAGGACTATAAATCATTAATTTCTGCCCCTAAAGCGACATACACACTACACGGAACTTGGCTGAGGCCTTCTCAGCCAAGACGTGAGCTTGTGTACAGGTGTTGCTTTAGCTTGTTGGCTCTTAAACGACACCTTTTTCTTTGCCTTCACCCTAAACCCTGAAAGGCGCTACATCATTCACCGCATTCATCCCTTCTCCCCTACCACATAGAACAAGACATCTCTGTGCTATAGTGATGACCAACGGTTAGAACTAGATACTGATGGGCAACAACAATGGTACATGTCTATGTACTTTAAAGGACACCTGAAGTGAGAGCAATATGGAGACTGCCATTTTTATTTCCTCTTAAATACCAGTTGCCTGGCTGTCCTGGTTGCAGTAGCTTCTGAATCACACACCAGAAACAAGCATGCAGCTAATCCAGACAGACTTCAGTGAGAAACATCTGATCTGTATACTTATTCTTGGTCTATGGCTACAAGGATTAGGGGCAGAGGATCAGCAGGACAGCCAAGCAATTTTCATTGTTTAAAATAAATACGTTAAACTCTGTCCTGAGGACCAAATTTGGCCCGGAAGTGGTTTCCCCACTTCAAATTAGGTTTGGCCCACTCTAGACCACCAGGGAAGCTATATTGGAGGTGAAGCCCTAGATCACCAGGGAAGCCATATGGGGAGGAAGGGGGAAAGAACTAGACACCACGGAACAGTATAGAGGAGGGAGGGGGGTCACTAGACACCAGGGAACCTTATAAGTGAGGGAGGACCACTAGACACAAGGGAACTGTATGGAGGAGAGAGGGAGCCATTAGACACCAGGGAACTTTATAAGTATAGGAGGTGACCACTAGACATTGAAGTTTGCCTGCGGCTCGGTCCCAGTGTTCAGTTTAGGCCCACTTTGTATTTAAGTTTGACACCTCTGGTTTAAAAGGAAATAAATATGTCACAGCCTTCATATCCTCTCACTTCAGGTGTGCTTTAAAAGGCACCTGAAGTGAGAGGGATAAGAAAGCTCACATATTTATTTCATATTAAAGAAGAATACCAGTTGCCTGGCTGTCCTGCTGACTCTTTGCCTCTAATACTTTTAGTCATAAACCCTGAACAAGCATGCAGATCAGGCGTTTCTGACAAAAGTATGACAAGGTTAGAGTCATGCTAGTTTCAGGTGTGTGATTCAGACACCACTGATGCCAAAATCATCAGCAGGATTGCCAGGCATCTGGTATTGTTTACAGTGAACCAAGCACCATTTTTAGCACTGAATAGCAAATTAAAAATGCATGCAAACAATGTGGCTCATTAATAAAAAAAATAATTTTAACTCTTCACTTTTCATTTAAAAGTTTAGCAAAGAGTTTTATTACCCTACTTCCAAGGCCTGCCCAACCACAGAAACGTCAGGCAGATAATAACTGATGTAATTATTTTATTGCACCCATTAGCAGGGAGCAAACAAGAGCTTTCATCCGCAGGGGGGTAGGGACATAGGACACGGCTTCAAAGACTTTAGAGAAGTCCCAGATGCTATCTTCACACCTTCCCCTGGATAAATAATGGGCAACTAGAAGGGGAGGGGGAAACATGGCAGCTCCTATAGCTTTTGCAAACCAGGAAAAAAAAAAGTGGTGCTTGGTTCCCTACAAAAGATGATACATATGGCAGCATACACATCCCTGTCAAAGGGAATGCAACACAATGGCCATAACAGGTCTATGCATAGAATAATGTGTTTTAATTTCCTTACCAATAGTAACACATACTTGCAAATAATTTGACTGAAAGCCATAGACTCTCTCAATGAGATCGCTCACCTGGGATGCAGATGACATGACTGAGTTGATCTGGACCATTTTTATATTCATTGAAATTATTGGCTGCTATTTTTTTTTTTTATTTTTATGATTCAGAATCTTGCAACCTGCTAGTGTTAAATCCTACTGATTCACATGAATTGTGAATTTTAATGACAAGTCTTCTTTAAAATAAATAAAGCTTCCCCCTGCATTTGCTGAACTTCCAGCAAACATGAGAACATTTTCATGAAGCTGAGTGTATTCAGCAGGCGATTGATATCAATTGCAAAGCTTGTCCCAGCTAATCTCTTCCCCCCTTCCCAGCAACCTTAGCGGGGAGGGGATTCTATCGTTCTTATAATCCCACTGACTTGTACAACAAGAAGAACTAGTTTCTAATTTTATGCCCATTCAGATAAATCACTAATGCTGTATGAAGTCTGAAAAGGTAGGATTAGAATACAACCCTACTGAATTGCATTTCATCAGCTATACCTAGCCAGATTTGTAGGTAAGCCCTTTAGTGTGACAATTATTTTTTTTTCAGGGCTTCCGATGCTAATACTGGTAGCAAATTCAAATAGTTCTATCAACATGAAAGATCCCAGAAGGCTAAACAGCCCCGGTGTGGGAGCTGCAGATACCAGGGGCTTGTGTACCAAACAAATATTTCATTTTACACCTAAGCTTTTATTATTTTTATTAAGTGTTTTGAAAGTAAATAGGGGAAGCCTAAGATGCATGACTAATAACAGAGCCAGCTGAAAACTGGTTATCAAAAAGCCACCAAGACTTTGCCCTTCCTCTGCATTGAGACAATCAATAATGAGGCCAGCTTATTCTCCAGCCTGGAGGAGGCCGGGGATGCCGGAGCCTCTGGGGAGGCTGACAGTTTATCCTGCCACACAAATACAGATTGCTGTGTTTATCAATGGATAAAACTGATTTTTATTATCAACACCAATGAGCAAACCACAGCTCCAGTCCAATGGCCTCATGGGAGCGCAATAGCATTCCCACTCGCAGCAACAAACGCTGCTACTAAAGGTGAAGCTGTAATGACTACCGCCACACTCTGTGCTGTACCTAGCATATCGCACCTTTCTCCAGAAAAAAATGGTGGAGTAAAGATAGGAGGACTTTATAAACTCCAAGCATATAAGTAAACGATAACGGTACAAGATTTGGGGCTTAGAAGGAACACCTGAGGCAGGGTTTACACTTCTCAAACTTCACGCAAGTTTTGCGAATGTGCAAAAAGGCATTCATCGCACATCTAATTAAAGTCATGGGAAAATAACACAATTCGCAAAATTGCCTTTTGCGTTTTCGCAAAAAAAAAAAAAAACACCTCACATTTAAAAAAAAAACAACACGTGCCAAAATTTGCTTATGATTGCAAATTTTACTGCAAAAAATGCATGCAAAAACATTCAATTTTTCACAGTGATAAGTTTGAACCTTACCTTTAACTAGACCTAAAGTCTGCAATATAGTTCACACATGTAGGGCAGCCAAAATGATAGAACCTGTTCATGGGCAGTTCACCAATATTGAGGGGGGGAGGGGGGGGAAACACAAGAAAATAAAAATAACTTGATATTTCTAATGGAGCTCTGTCATGTGATCATGCAGACTGATAACTGCCTACTCGATTGGCTGATGGAAAATTATCTGCAATCTAGCTTTCTCAGTTTACTCACACCTGCTGCTTCTGCTCACGCACAAATCATTCTATTACATACAAAACATGCTGAGGAGGAGGCTTGTGCAGCCAGGGCTGCAGTGCCCAGTATCCTCTAAGGGGGCGAGTGTATTTAGACTAGTGATAGGGAACACCAAGCTGCAGATGTGACCCCCAAAGTAGGTAGAACAACAGTGTTGGGTAAGTAGGATGGAGGCAACGTTATGGTGCTATAATGGGGCCTCCTAAATGAAAGCATAGAACATAAAAGTAGGCAGCCTGGACCCCAACTACTGGCAGGAAGGTGAGGGATCACCAGTGGCTTCAGACATTAACCTGTGTACAGCTGACACAAGATAAAAACCTCAGACACCTCACAAATCTCATCATTATAACATTAAACAACACAGATGAGAAATATACATTTATAAAAAGGCATATGCCCCTCATATGTTGCATGTTTACAATGAGAATAAAAAAACAACTGGCATTTAACCCTTTGAAGCAACAGCTATCACCCACAAAAAGAGTAAATCTCTATTGTTTTCCACTAGGTCGAGCAATGTGCTCAATATCAGTCCGATTAGCCAGTAAATCCCATTTTAAGAATTCTTTGTATGGGAAAGACTTCTGCCACTTTACAAATGTATTCTGCTAAGCCCACTAATTCAGTTAGCCTTTGCAAATCATTGTATTAATCCTCAACTGGTTTCATTTTACATTACAAGAAAGGCAGCAAGGAAAGAAATATTTAAGGTTGTGCACATACACACCAACATACGTGCACATACACACCAACATATGTGCACATACAGCAACATACAGGCACATGCACTAAATCCACGCAAACAGGCGCATAGATCATCCCAAAAATAATGAAATAGCTTCTAAGTAGATCAGGCTTGATCCGGAGCCCCTTTTGTTCAGAGCCTGAAGGTCTGCTGGTGCTAGAAGGGCACACACTTTCATCACCAGTTTATTGGAACCGACAGGGTAAGGGAAGCAATGAAAGTCATTGTACTGCGACTTCAAAGAGCCCCTCTATCCAGGGAAAGGAAATCCTTTCAGTCAGCAGCGGAGTCCCCTAACAACCCGCAGGTGGGTGAAAAGTTATACACAACTCACAGAGTGTCCAAACCTTTCATGATATTACTGACAGGTTCTCCCTTCCCTCCACCTCCCACTGAATGCACTGGCTGCTGTGACAGCAAGTGGCCCACTGAAAATGGCTTTACTTTATATTTTTTTCTTGATCAACACTGCAAAACAGTGGTGACTAATAACACCTATGGTACATCACTTTTATTAAGACTAACTTTCTGGTTTTGGACCTTACAGATTATATGAAACTTTATAATAAAAAAAAGTAATCTCTCTGTGGATCAATTTCTGTTGGATCTCTCTGTAATAAGTGGTTCAATGAATTTTCATGACATTTTTGCATGTAACTTACCAAAATGTGTCAAGAAAGGGTCTAGTATACCCTTTTGAGTTTAATAGTAAAAAGTTTCAAACGCAAAATCATGTAAAAAAAATACATTTAATTGTCCCTTTCAGGCAGGCCACAATTTCCCCACGCTTCAGCTTTTTGGTAAATTCTGCATGTGTTTTTCTGCATTAGAATTCACATTTGTGTGTGGAATTTTTGCATGCAGGTTTCCAGAGCATGCCAACAATCACATATGAATGCGAATTTTAATGCAAACAAACTGAACCATGCCTTAGAGCTGATGGACAAGCCTGACTCATCCATGCAGTTTTCAGCTATCTCTCCCCTGGACGTGTCAGGCTCGTCCATACCGCCAGGGAGGCAAAAGTTATTGAACATTTGCAAAGGAAGGAAAAACAAAAAGGACTACATCCATAAATACGTATTTTTATGAGGTGAGAATACAAAATATCCAGACAACATATGGAAAGCAACTAGGATTTTGTGCAGCTTGTGCCGCTGCTCCCCACAAGGCCAACCCACCAGATTTCCACAGAACATACAGTCATTTAGTTCCATATACTGCACTGAAGAAGGCCAATGTAAACAGCCTTTTCTCCCACTATTTAACAAATGACGGCACATTTAAAATGTACACATTGCCCAATTCTTTTACCTGTGCCCCTCCCTACACTTAGACCACAGATCAAAGTAAGGTAAACCTAGCAGGGCGTCCATATTACAGTGCTATTTTCAGTTGAAGCACAGGGGGAATTGGTGTCAGTCAGGAGAATCTGGGAGCCTCGCACAGCAATTTAAGGATCAAAATCTCAGAATACAGTAAAAATTATTATCCTTTATAAGGGCCTGAGCCCACTAACGCAGTTGTGTCCGCTTCTGTCCGCTTTTCAGCATCTGTAACACTGATGTGAAGGGAGGGCGGACGTGTGCGTGCGTGCGACGGGTGCTTGAGCAGTGACAGACCTAGCCCGTTTTAAAACGGGCTAAGGTCACCAGTTAATAATAATCTGTTTGATTTCTGCCTAGTCACAAGGACAGAAATACAGTCACATTTCTGGGACAATTAAGGATCACAGACCGAATTACAAATACATTTAAAAGGATATTCGAGTTAAATAAAAAAAACATACATTCATCCACTAAAGTATGAACTCCAGGACTGTGTCCTCAGTTTTCCCCTTCAAAGGCTCTGTTTTATCACCAAGCAGTCCCATACTAGGCCCTGACCTTTGACCTGGATATTCTAGCTTTTGCACATGTGCAGTTGGCTTCGGGACGCCACTCTGGCCGTACTCCCATCTTCACATGCACTGCTGATGGTGAAAAGTGGGAATCCACATTGAGCAAAGACATAGCGCCGTTCTGGAGCCAACTGCGTATGCCCGAAAGCTAGAATATATCCGATTCAAAGGTAACAACTCTTTGTGGTCTGGGCCTAGTGTAGGATTTACTGTGCAAAAATGGAGCCTTGAAGGGGGGAAGGGAAGACGCAGTCTTGGATACCTTAGTTGATGTATGCATGTACTCTTTTTGCCCCTCACCTTTTTTAACTAGGATATTGAGTAAGAGCATTTCACAATAAAGCATTTCATAATAAATTCACATGAAAATAATTCTAAGTGTCTTTATATTCCTAACTGCTTTCCCTTCACACCACAAAGTTTGCCAATTAATCTCCACTCCCCAGTTGGACATAACTGCTGTTTCATACGGCTACTGTTGATTTCAAAGCAAATCTGATACAGTGTGACACTAAAATGGTTAGAAATTAAAATATCTCCCATTCTTTGCCAATAAAACCATCCTGTCACAAATCTTAAAGGATTACTGTAGGGGGGCAAAGGAGAAAAAGAGTTGAACTTACCTGGGGCTTCTAATGGTCCCCCGCAAACGCCCTGTGCCCACGCAGCCACTTGCCGATGCTCCGGTCCCCGCCACCGGTTACTTTCGGAATGTATGACTTTAAAGTCGCAAAAACACTGCACCTGCATGGCCTTATCTTCACTGGAGCATTGGTGAGTGACTGCGTTGGCACAGAACGTCTGCGGCGGACCATTAGAAGCTCCAGGTAAGTTCAACTTTTTTTCACCGTTGCCCTCTACAGTAATCCAAGGAAGAATTTATAAAGAGGACATAGACAGCCACTATAACAGTGTCTCCCATCCTGCCTGTACTCACAGCAGACCTTGGCCCATTTATATTAAGGGGATACATTTCTATTGAGTCCAGCTGTGATGACTTACAGTGTCACTATGGTGGCAAGTGGTGTGTCACTGAATTGGCTGATGCTGATCACGTGATATTTGAAAAATCAAGTAACCCAGACAGGGGCGTAACTAGAAATCACTGGGCCCCCCTGCGAATATTTGGATGGGGCCCCCCCCATAGGTGCCAAATAATCATAATGGGGCAGCGTTTCACTGTAAATTAATTGTAAAGGGGGCAACAATTTCCCAGACAATCGTAATGTGGGCCAGAAAATCGTAATGTGGGCAGAGTTCACCAGAAAATCGTAATGTGGGCCTTTAGAAAATCATAATGTGCGCAGAGTTCACCAGAAAATCGTAATGTGGGCAGAGTTCACCAGAAAATCGTAATGTGGGCACCAGTCACCAGAAAATCGTAACGTGAGCAGCAGTCACCAGAAAATTGTAACGTGGACAGCATTTACCAGACAATCGTAATGTGGGCAGCGTTCACCAGAATATCGTAATGTGGGACAGAAAATCGTAATGTGGGCAGAGTTCACCAGAAAATCGTAATGTGGGCAGCGTTCACCAGAAAATCGTAACGTGGACAGCATTCACCAGACAATCGTAACGTGGGCAGTGTTCACCAGAAAATCGTAATGTGGGCCAGAAAATCGTAATGTGGGCAGAGTTCACCAGAAAATCGCAATGTGGGCAGCAGTCACCAGAAAATCGCCATGTGAGCAGCAGTCACCAGAAAGTCGCAATGTGGGCATCAGTCACCAGAAAATCCTAATGTGGGCAGCAGTCACCAGAATATCGTAATGTGGGCAGCAGTCACCAGAAAATCCTAATGTGGGCAGCAGTCAGTCACCAGAATATCATAATGTGGGCAGCACACACCAGAAAATCCTAATGTGGGCAGCAGTCACCAGAAAATCGCAATGTGGGCAGCAGTCACCAGAAAATCGCAATGTGGGCAGCAGTCACCAGAAAATCCTAATGTGGGCAGCATACACCAGAAAAATCGCAATGTGGGCAGCAGACACCTGAAAATCGCAATGTGGGCAGCAGACACCTTAAAATCGCAATGTGGGCAGCAGACACCTGAAAATCGCAATGTGGGCAGCAGTGACCAGAAAATCGCAATGTGGGCAGCAGTGACCAGAAAATCGTAATGTGGGCAGCAGTCACCAGAAAATCGCAATGTGGGCAGCAGTCACCAGAAAATCGCAATGTGGGCAGCGTTCACCAGAATATCGTAATGTGGGACAGAAAATCGTAATGTGGGCAGAGTTCACCAGAAAATCGTAACGTGGACAGCATTCACCAGACAATCGTAACGTGGGCAGTGTTCACCAGAAAATCGTAATGTGGGCCAGAAAATCGTAATGTGGGCAGAGTTCACCAGAAAATCGCAATGTGGGCAGCAGTCACCAGAAAATCGCCATGTGAGCAGCAGTCACCAGAAAATCGCAATGTGGGCATCAGTCACCAGAAAATCCTAATGTGGGCAGCAGTCACCAGAATATCGTAATGTGGGCAGCAGTCACCAGAAAATCCTAATGTGGGCAGCAGTCAGTCACCAGAATATCATAATGTGGGCAGCACACACCAGAAAATCCTAATGTGGGCAGCAGTCACCAGAAAATCGCAATGTGGGCAGCAGTCACCAGAAAATCGCAATGTGGGCAGCAGTCACCAGAAAATCCTAATGTGGGCAGCATACACCAGAAAAATCGCAATGTGGGCAGCAGACACCTGAAAATCGCAATGTGGGCAGCAGACACCTTAAAATCGCAATGTGGGCAGCAGACACCTGAAAATCGCAATGTGGGCAGCAGTGACCAGAAAATCGCAATGTGGGCAGCAGTGACCAGAAAATCGTAATGTGGGCAGCGTTCACCAGAAAATCGTAACGTGGACAGCATTCACCAGACAATCGTAACGTGGGCAGTGTTCACCAGAAAATCGTAATGTGGGCCAGAAAATCGTAATGTGGGCAGAGTTCACCAGAAAATCGCAATGTGGGCAGCAGTCACCAGAAAATCGCCATGTGAGCAGCAGTCACCAGAAAATCGCAATGTGGGCATCAGTCACCAGAAAATCCTAATGTGGGCAGCAGTCACCAGAATATCGTAATGTGGGCAGCAGTCACCAGAAAATCCTAATGTGGGCAGCAGTCAGTCACCAGAATATCATAATGTGGGCAGCACACACCAGAAAATCCTAATGTGGGCAGCAGTCACCAGAAAATCGCAATGTGGGCAGCAGTCACCAGAAAATCGCAATGTGGGCAGCAGTCACCAGAAAATCCTAATGTGGGCAGCATACACCAGAAAAATCGCAATGTGGGCAGCAGACACCTGAAAATCGCAATGTGGGCAGCAGACACCTTAAAATCGCAATGTGGGCAGCAGACACCTGAAAATCGCAATGTGGGCAGCAGTCACCAGAAAATCGCAATGTGGGCAGCAGTCACCAGAAAATCGCAATGTGGGCAGCAGTCACCAGAAAATCGCAATGTGGGCAGCGTTCACCAGAATATCGTAATGTGGGACAGAAAATCGTAATGTGGGCAGAGTTCACCAGAAAATCGCAATGTGGGCAGTGTTCACCAGAAAATCGTAATGTGGGCCAGAAAATCGTAATGTGGGCAGAGTTCACCAGAAAATCGCAATGTGGGCAGCAGTCACCAGAAAATCGCCATGTGAGCAGCAGTCACCAGAAAATCGCAATGTGGGCATCAGTCACCAGAAAATCCTAATGTGGGCAGCAGTCACCAGAATATCGTAATGTGGGCAGCAGTCACCAGAAAATCCTAATGTGGGCAGCAGTCAGTCACCAGAATATCATAATGTGGGCAGCGCACACCAGAAAATCCTAATGTGGGCAGCAGTCACCAGAAAATCGCAATGTGGGCAGCAGTCACCAGAAAATCGCAATGTGGGCAGCAGTCACCAGAAAATCCTAATGTGGGCAGCATACACTAGAAAAATCGCAATGTGGGCAGCAGACACCTGAAAATCGCAATGTGGGCAGCAGACACCTTAAAATCGCAATGTGGGCAGCAGACACCTGAAAATCGCAATGTGGGCAGCAGTGACCAGAAAATCGCAATGTGGGCAGCAGTGACCAGAAAATCGTAATGTGGGCAGCAGTCACCAGAAAATCGCAATGTGGGCAGCAGTCACCAGAAAATCGCAATGTGGGCAGCAGTCACCAGAAAATCCTAATGTGGGCAGCATACACCAGAAAAATCGCAATGTGGGCAGCAGACACCTGAAAATCGCAATGTGGGCAGCAGACACCTTAAAATCGCAATGTGGGCAGCAGACACCTGAAAATCGCAATGTGGGCAGCAGTGACCAGAAATTTGCAATGTGGGCAGCAGTGACCAGAAAATCGTAATGTGGGCAGCAGTCACCAGAAAATCGCAATGTGGGCAGCAGTCACCAGAAAATCGCAATGTGGGCAGCGTTCACCAGAATATCGTAATGTGGGACAGAAAATCGTAATGTGGGCAGAGTTCACCAGAAAATCGTAATGTGGGCAGCGTTCACCAGAAAATCGTAACGTGGACAGCATTCACCAGACAATCGTAACGTGGGCAGTGTTCACCAGAAAATCCTAATGTGGGCAGCAGTCACCAGAAAATCGCAATGTGGGCAGCAGTCACCAGAAAATCGCAATGTGGGCAGCAGTCACCAGAAAATCCTAATGTGGGCAGCATACACCAGAAAAATCGCAATGTGGGCAGCAGACACCTGAAAATCGCAATGTGGGCAGCAGACACCTTAAAATCGCAATGTGGGCAGCAGACACCTTAAAATCGCAATGTGGGCAGCAGACACCTGAAAATCGCAATGTGGGCAGCAGTGACTAGAAAATCGCAATGTGGGCAGCAGTGACCAGAAAATCGTAATGTGGGCAGCAGTCACCAGAAAATCGCAATGTGGGCAGCAGTCACCAGAAAATCGCAATGTGGGCAGCAGACGCCTGAAAATCGCAATGTGGGCAGCAGTGACCAGAAAATCGCAATGTGGGCAGCAGACACCAGAAAATCGCAATGTGGGCAGCAGACACCAGAAAATCGCAGTGTGGGCAGCAGACACCAGAAAATCGTAATGTGGGCAGCAGACACCTGAAAATCGCAATGTGGGCAGCAGACACCTGAAAATCGTAATGTGGGCAGCAGACACCAGAAAATCGTAATGTGGCAGCAGACACCTGAAAATCACAATGTGGGCAGCAGACACTAGAAAAAAAAATGCACCTGTGAAAAAAAAAAACAATTCACTTACCTGACAGAAGTCTTCTCCTCTCCCGGCATCTGGCTCGCAGCTCCCCGAGTCCTCCTGCAGCACATCTCCCGCGCTGACAGGCAGAGTGCAGGGCTACGGCAAGATGGCTGCCAAAGCCCTGTACTAGAGACACAAATAGTCTCCAGTGCAGGGCTTCTTCGGCAGCCATCTTGCCGTAGCCCTGCTCTGCCTGCCGGAGACTATACAGGCTGCTGGAGCGGGGCTGCGGGGAATGAACTGGCGCAGCGTCTATTAGACGCTGCGGCCAGTTGAGCACCTTGCTGGGGGGTCCAGAGCAGCGCTCCCCCCACGCACAGTGAGCGGGCCCCAGAGCAGCCCCGGGCCCCCCTGCGGCTGAGGGGGTCGCATCCCCGGTAGGTACGCCGGTGAACCCAGAGGACCAATTAATCAAGAATGATAAATCATGACAACATTTTTTGGATCTGTTCTGGAAGTGCTGTCCTGTAAATGTATTCTGTATTTAGAAAGCAACAGCGGATTTTAAAAGGTATACAGAGTGCAGCCATGACAGTGAGCATGCAAAGGACATATAGGGTCTGACAGGAAAGCCCAATATTGCCTATATGCATGGAATTCCCATGTGTAACACTGACGTGAATGCAAGGAACTTCATACATACTGTTTTAATATGAATATTGTTACACAGGGATCCCTCCATGAACATTGATAAACTGGACCAGTCCCACCTAGTTAACCACTTAAGGACCGCAGTGTTAAACTAAAGACCCCTAAAGACCAGGCCATTTTTCAACAAATAGGCCACTGAAGCTTTAAGGCCTCGCTGTAAGGCCGCACAACTCGGCACACAAGTGGTTCCCCCCCCCCCCTTTTCTCCCCACCAACAGAAAGCTTTGTTGGTGGGGTATGATCACCGCAGCGCTGTACCGCGTAAATAGATGGCGGTATCACTGTCTAACAGACTCCTAGCGGCGAGACTCCACTCCGCCATCAGGTAGAGGATTTGGAACCATCTTACAAATACATTAGCACAATAAATAATATGCACCGGTTTTAAATGGGGCCTATTGATTAAAAAAGGTTAAGAAAATGAGCTCCAAGCTGGAAGACTTCTCATTGCAACCAATGAAAATTATATTTTAATTTATTCATACAAAACAAACTTAATGAGTTGCTATAACCACTTGGACTTCTATATGCAGACTGCCCAAGTGGTATTGAGGGGCAGCTCTTGTGTCATGTCCCTCACACATGGGTGGAGGTCTCATTGAATAATTGGGTATGAGGGTTTATTCAGCAGATGCTTCTGGAAGACACTGCAGCCTCCACTCATGAGATTATTTGGTATCTGATGGCTAGAGATGGTCAATGACATGGAAATCATTTCTACATGCATTCAAACCTTATGTAAAATGTATGCAAGTAGAAAATGGACCAATCATAATTGACTTCTTGTCAAAGTTCAAGATGCATACAATTTACATGAAATTCAAATGCAAGCAAAGAGCCTGCATTGAGTCTGAAATAGCAGGCCTTCAATTCGGCAGGCTCAAGAGTTTTTCCAGTAGAAGGTTGGCAAGGTATATTACCCTGCTGCTGCAACTAATTGGTCCAACTGCATACATTTGCAAAAAATAAGCATTAATTAGACTATTGGCCACAATTCACTAAGCTGATCTCCTGTCTTTAATAACGAATCTGAGCTGTTTTTACTGCCATCACCATGGTGATAAATAATTTAGTATAAACTAAGCGATTAATCTCATGCAATCCTTAAATTAAGGATTCTGGCTTTAAATTAAGGATTGAGTCTTAAAGTTAAGGATTCAATCCTCAAGTTACTAACTGAATCCTCAACGTAAAGACAGGACGTTAATTCACAGAGAAGATTGCAAGTGAGAACAATACTAAAGTGTGTGAGGAATTATCACCTGGCCACAGCTGTCGTTAAGCGGAGTGTTACCGGAGACTAAATTGTAAAGAGGATGATTCTGAGCAGTCTGCTTTATTTTTTCTTTTGTATTTTATGCATAAAGGGACCCTTTATAGAGAGATGTACACAGCAGGCATGAAATTTAGCATATGAAATTAATACACACACACACACACACACACACACACACACACACACACACACACACACACACACACACACACACACACACACCTACCTTGCTCTCTTTCTCCTTCCCTGGCTGCCATACACATCATCCTTCTGCAGGCTAGTTGTAATCATGCTGACAGAGATTTCAGCGGGAGGGGTTGAGCTACCACCCTACTGCATGCAAGAATAACTACAGAGGGGATGACTTCCCCTCTGTAGTTCACTACAGATCACTACACATTAATAAGGCAAGGTAAGTCTTTTGTGACTGAACACTTAAAATCCAGATCGAAGTGTGGTGATAAGTTTTCACTTGCCATATTATCACTAGCATGATCTCAGTGAATTGTGACCATTATTAGTGTCTCACTGACTATCCCTAGCTAGGGGCTGGCAGGGTAGAAGCCCAAAAAAATTCTGGAACATTAAAGGAAAAATATGTTTTAAGTATACATGCAGGGGCGGACGGAGCATTAGGGCACTCGGGCACGGACAGAGAGCCCGTGGTCAGGGGGAGCCCGCCGCCCGCCAGAGAGCCCTGAGAACGAGGGGAGACAGCCAGCGAAGGAGGGCGATGGGCAGAGCAGCGGAGAAGGGGGAAAGTTCCCCCTCTTCTCTCACCTTGGGGCCCCCCTTCCTGGCTCTTCCCTCCAGAATCGGTAAAGTGTCGGACTCGGCGCAGCGGCTGACAGCGGGCGGAGATTTGCCGCTGTTCAGCCACCGGAGGGAGCGCTGATCTGTGTGCCACTAGTCTGGGCTTCTCAAGCTACCCGCTGCGCCGACACTTTACAGATTCTGGAGGGGAGAGCCAGGAAGGGGGGCCCCAAGGTGAGAGAGGGAGGGGAACTTCCCCCCTTCTCCACTGCTATGCAAATCGCCCTCCTTCACTGGCTGTCTCCCCTCCTGGAGACACTAAAAGCCTGGCTGCATATACTGGGGGCACCTATAGACCTGGCTATACTGGGGAGACCTATACACCTGACTACATATACTGGGGGCACTTATAGACCTAGCTACATATACTGGGGGCACCTATAGACCTGGCTATACTGAGGGCACCTATACCGAACACGGTAAATCTACCGCTGGACACTTGGGCGCAGCAGCGCAGGAGACTTGGGCGCAGCCGGCGCCACCATAGGCCGTAATAGGAACTACGGCTATCGCAGGCACAGGGAGTAACTTCAGCGCCGTCAGAAGACGGACCTGAAGTTGCTTTTAAAACAATAATTCGGCTTCCAGCAATTGCTGAAAGCCGAATTATTTCATTCCCCCACTATCCATGTCGGCCTGGAAGGGGGAATAGTAATTAACACGGCCCGGACTTGTGCGGCAGCAGGATCAGCCATATACTGGCTGTGTCCTGCGCCCAAATCTCCGGCGCCGTTCTCTCTCGTACGCACCTATACACCTGGCTGCATATACTGGGGAGACCTGTACACCTGGCTGCATATACTGGGGGCACTTATAGACCTAGCTACATATACTGAGGGCACCTATAGACCTGGCTATACTGGGCAGACCTATACACCTGGCTGCATATACTGGGGAGACCTATACACCTGGCTGCATACACTGGGGCCACTTAGACAAAGACAAGACAAATAACATTTATATTGCGCTTTTCTCCTTGCGGACTCAAAGCGCCAGAGCAGAGCAGCAGCCACTAGGGCGCGCTCTATTGGCAGTAGCAGTGTAAGGGAGACTTGCCAAAGGTCTCCTACTGAATTAGTGCTGGCTTACTGAACAGGCAGAGCCGAGATTCGAACCCAGGTCTCCTGTGTCAGAGGCAGAGCCCTTAACCATTACACCATCAGCCAACTTATACACCTGACTACATATACTGGGGGCACTTATAGACCTAGCTACATATACTGGGGGCACCTATAGACCTGGCTATACTGGGGACACCTATACACCTGGCTACATATACTGGGGGCACCTAAAGACCTGGCCATCTATACAGGAGACACCTATAGACCTGGCTATCTATACAGGAGGCACCTATAGACCTGGCTATCTGTACTGGGGACACCTATAGACCTGGCTATCTGTACTGGGGACACCTATAGACCTGGCTATCTGTACTGGGGACACCTATAGGCCTGGCTACCTATTCTGGAGACACCTGTAGACCTGGCTACCTATACTGGGGACACCTATAGACCTGGCTATCTCAACTGGGGACATCTATAGACCTGGCTATCTCAACTGGGGACATCTATAGACCTGGCTATCTTAAATGGGGACATCTATAGACCTGGTTATCTATTCTGGGGACACCTGTAGACTAGGCTACTTATACTGGGGACACCTATAGACCTGGATACCTGCACTGGGAATACCTATAGACCTGGTTACTTCCACTGGGGATACCTTTTGACCTGGTTACCTATACTGGGGGCACCTATTTTGGGGGAACTGCTGCCAGATTAACTATTTTTCGGGAACTACTGCTGCCAGATTAAGTGTATTTTGAGAAACAGCTGCCAGATTATGTGTATTTTTGGGGAACCGCTGCCAGATTGTGTATAATGGGGGAACTGCTGCTTCCAGATTCTGTGTATTTTGGGGGAACCACTGCTGCTACATGTATTTTCGGTGATCCGCTGCCAGATTATGCATATTTTGGGGAGCCGCTGCCAAATTATGTGTATTTGGGGGAACCGCTGCTGCCAGATTACGTCTATTTTGGGGGAACGACTGCCACATTATCTGTATTTTGGAAGAACCTCTGCCAAATTGCATGGATTTTTGGTGAAATGCTGTCAGATTACATGTATTCTGCGGGGAAACACTATGGCAGAGTTCAAACTTCCCCGGCAGACCTTTTACACCACTGCGAAGGTCATGTATATTTTGCCCCCCCCATATTCTGTTGCGTGACCACACCCATTTTTTGGCGTTTTTTTATCAGTATAAAATATAACATATTTACTGTTGTCAGTAAATTATTATATCTTAGTCTGTAAAAATATAACGTGAAAGGTGGGAAACACTGGTATGGGGGCCCCATAATCTCCTATTGCCCGGGGGCCCCATGAGTTGTCAGTCCGCCCCTGTATACATGTGTTTACTGCTATAGTTTAAAAGGGAAATAATAAAGTGTAATTTTAGAAGGCTCACTTGCTGGTTTGACTGGAAAAGATTTGTGAATAGTAAGCGGTGTCATTTGGTGTAAAAGGGAACATTATAAAAGCCAAGTCTACTGACATGGGGACTGCTAATTAAGCCATTATTTATTAGAAACGATTATATCTTTACTACACAGCAGTAAAACAACCCCATTTTTGTTCTTACAAAGCTTACTAATCAAACCAGCAGGTAATAATCATACAACTGTAATAAATTATTCGGACCGCCCCTAAAAAACAAAAATAAAAACCTTTACATCCCGTTTTACTCTCTGTTCAGTGGAAGGTATATGCAGATTTATGGTAATATTTTCTCAGTTTTTTTAATTGTCCGGGAGACTGATCTTACAGCAGTGATAAATCAGCATTTTTTTAGTCAAATTATTTTGTGGTGCCACCTGCTGGATTTCATAGGAATATTTTACAGTTTCATATTAAGCCGATTATGGAAACAAATTGTTTTAAAATGGCTAAAAATACTTTAGGTTTAAAAAGCATAGCTGAAGCCTCTGTGCACATTTTCTATTTAGACAAGAGATTCCCCCATTAACAAGCCTAAAATGATTTCTGCCTTTGGCTTCCTCTCCTTTCTCAGGTAAGTGTGGATGGAGCCAACCTGAATTCCTCAAATACTTTGAATGGCTGCAAATGTGTAATCGCTAGGGAACTATTTGGGGAACTTCGGATAATGGCAGCATGGAGGCGTAGTTATCAGTACTCTTTCCTTGCATCGCCAGTGCCCCTGATTCAAACCTGGGCCAGGACCTGATCTGCATGGAGTTTGTACGAGTTTGGGTGGGATTCCTCAGGGCACTCTGGTTTATTTCCACACATCAAAAACATGTCGTAAGTGAATTGGTCCCCCCCCCCCCCCCCCCAAAAAAAATAAATAAATAAAAATTAGCAGGTACATTAAACTATTAACCATAGCAAGGAAACCATTGTAACAATAATAATAAGAAAATCCTTGTTAAATAACATTTATAATTTAGAATATTCATAAAGCCTACATGATCTGTCCTGTTTTATGCATTTCTAGAACCAAATCAAAAAGACTTTTCGTGATATATTTTTTTACACTATAATAACTAAAAAGGTTTCCAATATGGCTGTATAAAATGCGTATGACATAAATAAAAAGTATACAGCATCCTACAAAGTTGTAATTTCCTAATATGGAAAATAACTTTTTCAGCACTTGAGGGGATTGCCCTTGACATGTTAATTAATATCCTAACATAAAAAAACTAAATGTAATAAAAAAAGGATGGGCAGAAGAATGACTACTAGTAAGAATTTCAGAAAAGAAGAAGCAGTAGCTTCACTGCGGTGCCAACCTTTACTGGTATTTGGAAGTAAAACATGAAAAGCAATTCAAACACGTAAAATAATTATAATAATAAAAATGTCTTATGAACAACTGTATTAAATGTGGGCGTAGCTTTCGACAATGTCAAAGTTTGCTGTAAATTTACATTTCCCGTTTTCTGACTACGCTTGTAACTTTTTAATAGATTTCAAATGTCGGTGGAAAACCTAAATAAACCAATATCCATCAGCCTGTTATTGGCAATGGAGGAAATGCGCTCTTTCACCTACATCGCCATTAAAACAGCTGATATTTACAAGAAAAAGAAACCCACAAGCAGGAGGATCAAATCCATAATCCAACGTTACAAAAAGGCCTTTCAGCTCCATTTCATACCTTCTTTGGCCTGTGTTGTCCTCCTCCATTTGTTTGGCCAACAATGGCATAACCAGCCACATATAATCTATAAGACTATTAACCCTGCAGCTTCCATTAGTTCACTCTGGGCTTTGTATGGGCTGACCCTCTAAAAGCTCTCCCCATCTTAATATGGCTTGTAAATTTAAATGGTTTATCAACATGAAAGATGCCAGATGGTGCATTTACATATGAGAAAGAGGAGAGGGTCAGAGCAGTTAGAGAGCCCTAACTGCACTGAGGAGCAGAGACCTCCCTTCTGGTAAGTGCTTGCTGGCACAGACGGGCCTTGTGATGCTGCGTGTGGCAGAATGTCAGCGTGTGAATGCCTTGGTCAAGATTTAAGTAGCACTCGCAGAATTCAAACTGTAATTTCAAAGAAGCCAACACAATCGGCTAAATAAAAATGCATTGTACACTAATGCATAAGGGTAACAATACAGCTCATCTGTTCAGTTGAATTCACAAGAATTTATAGAAGAAATTGGAGCAAAGAGAAAGTGCAAGTCATCATTCGAAATGATTCTAAAATAATGACAGCTGTTACCGAAAAGCTAGCTGAATTACAAAACAAAACAAAAAACAGGCAAAACATTTCCAAACATCATCTTGTAGCCGCATGGGTATTTCAAGCACACAGTCCGCAGTCCCCAAGTTTTTTGCTCAACTGAAAAGGATTAGGATATAGTAAAAGGCTATGGCATATTAATATTGGTGCATACATGATATATTAGGCTAACACTTTTTCATAAGAACATTATATAAGTTCAGTAGGAAATCCAAACACTAGACCCTAGGTTCTCAACGTGTGGTACACGTACCCCAGGGGGTACTTTTGATGGTTCCAGGGGGTACTCTGGCTTGATCTAATTAACCAAGAATAACAAGTTTAGAGTTTTTGAAAATAATAACTCTTATTTAAACAGTTAGTATTTTAGCTAATAATTATTGTGTATTTATACAGCACTGACATCGTCTGCAACACTTTACAAGGTTCATAGGCACTGGCTGTTCTTCTGAGAAGCTCACAATCTATTTCCTACCAAAGTCGCTGCCATAGTCTTCGGCCAGTTTTGGGAAAGATCCAATTAACTTATTAATATATTTTTGGTGTCTGGTAGGAAAATATTGAATGCCCAGAAAAAGAAAATAGGGAAAACATGCAAAGTCCACACAAAATTGAACCTGGGACTCAAGTGCTGTGAGATGGGAGTGCTATTCTCTACATCACCATGGTGTCTAAATTTGCTTGAATTGTATGCCCAAGATTTAGTCCATGTTGTGTGGGCTGGTCTTTGTGTAGCAGTATATGGTGGTTGCCATATTTATTTCCTTTTAAACAATACCAGTTGCCTGGTAGCCCTATTGGTGTATTGGGCTGCAGTAGTGTCTGAATCACACCAGAAACAGGCATGCAGCTAATCTAGTTAGCTCAGACAAAAATGTCAAACATCTGATCTACTGCATCAGGGTCTATGACTAAAAGTATTAGAAGCAGAGGATCTGCAGGATAGTCAGGCAACCGGTATTGCTTAAAAGGAAATAAATATGGCAACCTCCACATACCTCTCACTTCAGTTGTCCTTTCAGCATGTTATAATAGACAAGAATATGACTGTGTGGAGCACTATGACAAGGTGATCACTATAGTTTTAAAAATGAAATCTTAATTTAAATACCTTTAACATGAATTATACAATAGCAAAAGCAAATTGTATTTACACATGAAAATATAAAAACAAATAAGAAAAGTCAATCTTTTTTATATGTAAGAAAACCAGAAACACAACTGGTACAACTAGGGACTATTCCTGGCCATTAGGGCAGTGGCATTTTTACTGTAGAACATAAAAAAATTCAGAATACAACTGGCTGGTAAAGGTGTTACAGAAATTGGATCCAGAAAACTGGAACCAATGGGAAGGTGTTGCCCTTAGCAACCAATCAGGCTCCTTCACTCCTTTCACCATGATAACGAAACCAGGAACCTGATTGGTCCTCCTGCTGAAAAGTCCCAATTTTGCTCCAGTTTTCAGGAACAGCTGAGGCAACAGCCAGGCTCACTCACCTTGAAGTCTCTGTCGGATGCTTCAGGTGAGGTTTTCTGAGCAGCATTAGAAAGGGAGTTTGCCACCTGCGGCTGGGATTCCAAAAGTCTCTTCAACTTCACGTCCACAGAGTTTTGTCCGGCTGTGTATGCAAATCATGAAATAGAGAGGGGGGGGGGGGGGGGGGGAAGAGATATTCAGACTTGGCCATTATTCAGCAATATGTCATCTTACGATCTGTTAGCTGCCGTGTTTAAAGGAGTAAAAAAAAAAACATAAGGAAGGAAAAAAAAATAACTTGAAAGGTAACACAGGAGATCTAAATTGAGATGTATATTGAAGCAGACAAGTGCAAGCTCACACAGGCCTCTCTATGTATTTCTTTCACTAGGAGAGACTGTTCTTGGCTTAGTGTCAATACCTGAATGGTACTTTGTGCGCTCCGCGCCAGGCGAGACTGAACTTTTTCACCCTTGTGTTAATTAAAACATTGCCTCTCATGTACATACATGCACATACGCATTCCGGTATGCAGGAACATTAGTTCAGCAGCTCTCTGGAGCAAGTGTTCCCTGTTGCATGAGTGCGCTAGACATATTTAATCTCTGAAATATCAGATTTCTTTCTTAGAAGTGTCAGTAAACTCGTTAATTGCTCAAGGGGTCTGAATTATGTTATCTGTACCTGTGTGATGGGAGTAAATAGTATGTGTCTGCTTGTCACACCTCTACAAGGCCAAGAAACCTGTCTGGTCTATATGTAGCGCTTTAAACAAGCCTATTTCTCAAATAACCATAGATACTGATCAGTCAAAACAGAGCAGCATTGCTCGCCGGGCTACTTGTTTTCCTCAGTGTTATCTTGGGAGAGCCCGCACAGCACAGTTACTACCGTGGAAGAAGAGCCAACCATGACAAGGACAGTGAAAGGAGATCAGAGTACTATTGCTTGACCTGCCACAAGATTTCAGCTTGAATCAGTTCACAGAATAAGAAATGATCAGACTAATAATTTTACCAACAACGGCATACATGTACATAAAAAAAACAAAAAAACCAAACAAACTGCCTTATTGTTCACACAACCATAGTGTTCCAGGTAATGGCTGGGATAGTTGGAAGTGTGAATAGGCCTAACATGCAGGTGTGTGTGTGTGTGTGTGTGTGTGTGTGTGTGTGTGTGTGTGTGTGTGTGTGTGTGTGTGTGTGTGTGTGTGTGTGTGTGTGTGTGTGTGGTGTGTGTGGTGTGTGTGTGGTGTGTGTGTGTGTGGTGTGTGTGGTGTGTGTGGTGTGTGTGTGTGTGGTGTGTGTGGTGTGTGTGGTGTGTGTGGTGTGTGTGGTGTGTGTGGTGTGTGTGGTGTGTGTGTGTGTGTGTGTGTGTGTCAAAACTAGAAGTGGCCGCCTCACTGTGGCCAATGTGCAAAATGATTTAAGATTTCGGGATTCCCGGTGGCAAAAATGAAGCCAGCTCCTCGGCTCTGGCTCCTCCCCCTGCTCGCCTTCTTCAGCCCTGGCAGCCGGGGACACACGTGAATCCCATAATCTTAATTCATTTTGCACATTGGCCACTTCTAGTTTTGCCTGGCCAGAACCCGAAGTGGCCAGACTTCGGGTTCTGGCCATAACATATATATATATATATATATATATATATATATGTATATATATATATATATATATATATATATATATATATGTATATATATATATATATATATATATATATATATATATATGTATATATATATGTATATATATATATATATATATATATATATATATATATATATATATATATATATATGAAATTGCCTTGTTTTGTTTTCAGAAATTATAATTTCAGCTTTTATAAAATGGGATGCTGAAGAGTGAGCTTGTTGGGCCAGGTCAGCCGGCTGGTCACAGTATGCTTTTCAGGCTGCAATATTATGTACACCAATGCAAGTAAGTGCTTGATGTGCTCCTACTGACCAGCAAGAAACCACATCATTTTGCGCCCGATTGTGGCCAAGGTCACTTAGTCAACAGATACCTCTACACTGCCCATGGCGAGCGATAACAAGTATCCAGCCTTTGCACGGGAGCAGCCGACTGGCTTCACCACCTTCAGCCCTCCAACCATTTCCACCCCTACCCCATGTGAAAGAGGCACTACATATGAAAAAACAAAAATAAAAAGGATTGTGTATGTTTTCCGACAGAGGAAGAGCACTATGCCATGGTGGTCTCTATAGTTTGAATCAGGCTACATGGATTACCTTGAAGTTGTTCAGTGAATATTTAATTTATGCAATCTTTCTAATTGCTGGCACGTAGCGCACACACACAAACTAGACGGCCCTAGAACCAACAGATCTGTACATGGGGCAGTGGTACTGTGGGCACCACCACTCTGAAAAGTCAGCCATTATTTTCCGCTTTTGATTACTTACTTTACGCTATTAAAAGGTACTAGGCAAATGGCACCCCAAAAATGATGCACACCCACCCACTCCACTGGATTCTACTGAATAAAACTTTTACATGGGAAAGCAGAAACATTTATAAAAACTCCAACGTCATTTCCCTGATCCGGTTCTACTGAACAGCAACATGTCTAGGCAGGAGAGCTACGCGTAGAAACAAATATCTGAACTTTTTCATATCAGGAGTTTTGGAAAAGGTCACTCTTTTCCATGACTACTGGTGGTTACTTTGTTTTCATTTTTGATAAAAATGCAAATTGTGCAGAGCAGGGACTTTCTTTTGGAATCCACATTCCAATCTTCACAAAGCTGACCTGACACATGAAATTTGACGGATATCAGTCAAACAGCTAGGAAGTCAACAGCTACCATTATTATAGTTTAATAAACTTCTCCATAGCAGCTGTGATTGAACATCTCTGGGTCTGGTGAAGAGGTAGAAGGTTCAAGAAGTGACAAGGTCACTAATCCAGTCAAGGATAAACCTCATTCTAAAAAGTTTAACTCGGTTTCCTGGAAAACACTTCAAAAGGCTTGTGTATTTCATCCATCAACAGAGATCAAATTTTCATAAGAACTACAACAAACTGCTTTCTATTCTTGTCATTAGGGATGACTACAATTATTCCTGTGCTCAAACCTGTCAATCCAAATGACCACCTTAAAATCACTAACGGTCGGGCGGCAAGAGGTGGCCAGGTAGGGAGGTCATTGTTTTCCTTCTAAATCTGCCATGAGCTAATAGGAAATGTAGGTTTATCTGTGAACACTGGGGTTTGGAAGAGTTTTATATAGAATGGAAAAAACCTGTGCAGCTATACAAAACAAGAATGAGTACATTTATGCACTTTGTAGTCATTTACGCACTTATGTAGTAAAAAAAAAAAAAAAAAAAAAAAAAAAAAAAAAAGAAATGTTTCAACACAGACTCTTTAAACTGTGGGTTTAAAAATGAGAGGTAGCTAGAATACAATACAATACAATACCATTTGTAAAGCGCTTTTCTCCCATAGGACTCAAAGCGCATAGTTGTGTTGCAGGCTGGGTTGTGTTACAGAGGAGATAGTCAGGTGTTCATGAATGCCAGACTGAAGAGGTAGGTTTTCAGTTTAGACTTAAATGCTTCCAGGGATGGAGCTGTCCTGATTGGGTGTGGCAGGGAGTTCCAAAGTGTAGGGGCAGCATGACAAAAGGTTCTGTCTCCAAAGGTTTTGAGGTGGACTCTGGGGGTGACCAAGGTGTTACGTCCTTTTGATCTGAGATTGTGGGGGGTGTGATGCTGTTGCAACAAGCCTTCAGGTATCCAGGGCCCAGATTGTGCAAGGATTTGAATGTCAGTAAGCCAATCTTAAACAGAATTCTCCATTTTATCGGTAGTCAGTGGAGTGAGCACAGGGTTGGTGTTGTGTGGCAATGGCGGGGTTGGCTCGTTAACAGCCTTGCGGCGGCATTCTGTACTAATTGCAGGCGGCGTAAGTCTTTCTTATGCAGGCCTGTGTAGAGGACGTTGCAGTAGTCTAACCTTGATGTGACGAAGGCATGAACTAGGGTTGGAAGATCCTCTGAAGGAATTAGGTGTTTAATCCTTGCAATATTCCTTAGATGAAAGAAGGAATGTTTCACAACAGCTGAGATTTGATTCCTGAAGCTTAATTTCCCATCAATCAGTACTCCCAGGCTGCGCGCACAGTCTGAGTTTTTCAGGTCTGAGTTCCCTATCCTTAGCGGAGTTGGTTGAGACTGGGGCTGCTTTGCTGTTGAGCCCTGGCCCTCGATAACAAGAACCTCAGTTTTGTCAGCATTAAGTTTTAGCCAATGATTATTCATCCACTCCTGAAGCTCAGCTAAGCATGTGTTTATTTGTGGAGTAGGGTCTGTGACGCCAGGTTTGAATGACAAATATAGCTGGGTGTCACCTAGACGTAAATAGGGGAACGTTTTAGGTGAGATCATTGCGACCAGGTTTGCTGGCAGTACCAAGAGCATTCATGGCAAGGCACTGATAGCCCACAGATGTATTCGCTGTGAATGGTGCTTTTATCCAGTAGCGTAACTACAATTTATGGGGCACCCCAGCAAAACTTAGATAGGCCTCCTCCAAAGTTCACACCCCTTCCCTCCCCTTAGGTGGCCTCCACGGCCTCACAGGGCCGGCTCTTCCATTGAGGCAAAGGGGACAATTGCTCTAGGGCCCCAGAGCCTGTAGAGGCCACTTACGTAGGGGGACACGTGTAACCATACTAGATTTTCATCGAAACTATCATGAGCGGGTGTTTAAGGTACTTAAAATCAGTGTGTGTACTTAGTGACTTATCAGCAGGGGGATTCTTATTAGACAGATCCGCCAATTTCTAAAGCTGCAGAAGTAGCAAATCAGGATCGGGGTGAATATCTCGCAAGGGTGCCCATTAACGTTACAATTTTTTCATCAGATACCATCCTTCGATGTGATATTTATGATTAACATTAATCGGAAGGTAATTATTGATTGTTCCCATAAATGGGTTGATTAGGGCATTTTCTGTTCCAATTGTCCATAGAATAGTTTTACATGGATTTTAGAAACACATTGCACAGTTTTTTGAATGTAAAAATTGCGTCAAAAGATCACATCTGCTCAAAAAATTGTACCGTAAGGTGCAGAAGTGGAATATCAGGATCAGAAGGAATATTTCACACAGCTAGCTCGTCATAACTCTGCAGGGGTGGCATATAAGAAGCAGAGGTGGTATCTGATTTTTTTTTTGTTTTTAACGCCGTAGGAGTGGCATAGCAGAAGCAGTATTTACATTGTTCTTGTTTTGGGTCAAGGGGGTGTGTTCTATTTGTACTGTACTTGGAGAATGGACTCTTGTTTTATTTTTGGTGGCTATAGGCCGATAATCATGCCTGCTGCATTGCCAAGGACAATGTGGGGAACAAGGGTGCAGTAGCCAGCTTGTGAAGTGATTGCAGTGTAGGATATTGTTTGGTATGGGTAAATGACAGCAGCAGCTTGCCTTACCTTGTGGGCATATTTATTTATATTCTTTACAAAAGCCCTCCTTGGAAACGATCTATACAAAGATGTCAGTCAGCCTCTCTACTCATTTGTACAGTATTTTGGCAGTTAGACTGAGTAACAGGAAGTGCTTTTTTAAATAGAGAAATAACTGGAAATGCCCTATGATGAGATGGATTAGTCAAAAATCTAACAGATCTGTCAGACTTCCACTATCCACTGTAAGTGACAGTAATATAGGAAACAAGGGAATGCATTATACTCTGGGAGAAATGTATGGTACATTTATACGTATGTATTTTCAAACTTTTTTTTGCAATCGTTGTCCTTAAGTTAAGTACACACAATTCATTATGATCATTTCAGGTGAAAATCTAGTGTGTCCTCAATGTTGGATGCCTTCTTTTCAGCAATCATTCATGCAAAATGCAACCTTGGCTGACCGCTACTGTAGCTTCCTCTGTGAGTTGCAGTGAGTGATTCCTTGCTCCTCCCCCCTTCTCCCACTTCATAGAACAAAAATGGACTTCTCAGCAGAGAGCACTGATCAGCTATACACCATCACTCAAAGCCATCACAAAACATTGTTTTGTATGATACTTATTACAGGCGTGTGTGCAGTTTCACGATCATAAAAGTATATACTGTAACTAAGAATTACTGGAAACGTGGTTTCTTGTTGAAAAAGCCACTAGTAAGGTTTAACAGTACCATGGTGTGATTGACTACCTTCTGGGCCCAGAACGAGGCACTTGGACAAAAGATCTTTCAAAAGCCTCCTTTTTACTCTGCCACAAATAGATAGATGAAAACATAATAGATTAACTAGCCAATCCTAATCCCCTATTCCTCCCCTTCTCCTTCCCTCCCCTTTCTCCTCTCTAACTTTGTTCTCTTGTTCATAAGTTACTATATACATGCTAACATGAGTCCTGTTATAGAACAACTACGATCCCCATACGATGGGGACTATAATATGCCAGTCTAGAATAATAGTATAGAATGATAAATACAAACACTCCCAAATGCAATCTTAAATACATGTACTTAACTCCAGTAAATCTAACTGGATTTCCTGCCCACCTTTAATAATACAGGCACATATAAGCAATCCCCAGCTTCACTGCAAGCTAGGCCACATATGCTACCCAAGAAGAAAGCCCAATGAGTCTGTCGCCACCCAACTGTGTATGGACAAGTCAACGGGTGGTAGACGTCTCCTTCTACTGCTTAGATTGACCAGGGCTGTGGAATCGGTACAAAAAAAATCATTCTACTCAGACTCCTCGGTTTATGAAACCGCGGACTCCAACTCCAGGTACCCACAGCCCTGATATTGACAAGCTGTCCCTACTACCCCCCCCCCCCAAACCCAGCTTTCTGCTCTTTAGATACTGCGTTATACTTATAGACCATATTAATCACATCAGTCTGAGCCACACATTACTTGTATTGATAAAATGTATTTACATATGCAATGCCATACCCTTGTTAATGCTCCTTACTGGTATTTTCCATCTAGTTCTTTTGTTCATGTATAATACTTGTGTTTCTGTAAATGGATCCATTGACATGTTACCTGCATTGACTGTGTATGTTCTGTTTATGACTTAATATTGCACTGAAACGCAATAAAAATGATTGAAAACAAAAGTACAGTGGTGTATGATATAAATACTTCCTGGAAGCCAGGTTCCACGCACGGCTAGGGAAGGGACACTGCATGCTGTAACAGGATTCTGAGTGTTGTAACTTTCAGCTCATGGATAAAGAAGGAATCATGGAGGAGGGTGGTAGTTGAACATAAGAACATACTGTCTGTCTGGACATCAGCAACTACACTATAATCTCATAATAAACTCTGCTATAGCAATACGTCAGGTATAGTAAACGAAATGTCCAGATTTCGGCTAACACCCATTATAAGTATATGGGCGTAACACCTGGTATAGTAAACCCGAATATAATAGAATATCTGTAGTAGCAAAACTGGTTTTTGGCCCAAGGGATATTCTGGATCCGGCTATAGTGGAAACTGGGTGGGAGCATTAGTCATACCATCAGTCAGAGACCCATGAGCCATGGTCGGTCGGTGGGTGGGCTGGCAGCCGCTTGTAGCCTGCTCACTACTCTGGGCCCACGTGGAATACCCCAAAAGCACCAGCTAATGAGACCTTCCTGTATAAGCCGCTGCCTGATTACTGAGGGAATTGCCCGTCATCTGTGACTTGCTTGTTCATGGCTGCAAAGCTACAGTATCATTGAGGCGTGTTTCCCCTTCCCTTGGTGCCAGTGCAGTTATACTTTACCTGCCGCCATCCTCTTTCTTTCGCATTTGGGCCCCTATGTGGCTCCCAGTGTTATAGTATGTGGGGCGTGTGTGTGACGTCACATACGCACCCCACATGGGACAAAAATGCAGAAGTGCCATGGCGGCAGCCCCACAAATGCAGCAGGTAAAGTATGACTGCATTGGCACCGGGGTGGGATATAAAACATGGGGGAGGGGTGACAGTGGCCAGGGGTTTCTGTCACATTTGCAATTACAGACACACCGTTACCGTCATGCACTCCATCGAGCATGTCAGGCCAAAATTTTCCAACATGTCCGTTCGATACATGGCTTCCAATTTTAGCCCGATTATAATTATCGAATCACATGGTTGATCAGCCACCTAGTCGAGTAATCTATGGGCACCTTAAGATTCAGCTACAGATGATCTGCATTTGCTTCTACAATACCAAGATTGTTGTTTATTGTAACGCAGATGAAGTCCACACGTGCAAGTTAAACATTTCTTCCTGAAAATTCTATTTAATCCCTAAACCCATGTGCAATTACTAAACACCTCTGGGGCATTATCTCAGAAAGAGACAGATTTAGGTTTTCAACATTATAAAAAATTCTTGTAAAATAATAAAAAAATCTGCGATGCCCTTAAAACCTAACCTATTTAATTAAAAAAAACAAAAATGAAAAAAAATACCATGCCAATTAAACCTGCACACACAAAAACCAAGCAGTTCATAAAAACACAGAAGTGTTGAAATAAAATAACATATTGCTTTAAAAGAGAACGGCTGTGTTTCGCGTAGGAGATGCAAAGTTTGGGTGTTTATGAGCGAAGGCCTGCCAACACCGCGCCATTCTGCTGAGGATATGCTCCAGAGGCAGAAAGTCTCCGCTTCTGAAGACCTGTGATAAGAAACCTCAACAAAACAACAGGCAAGCAGCAGCCATGCAACTGGAACAAACCAGAGCACGCTAACACTAACTCGCAATTTAAAGGGATTTTGCCATTAAAAATATTCTAATCCTGCTGACCATTTAACATCTTGCAGTTTTGTCATAGTTGCTTCTGTCTTGTTTGTAAATGATAGTTTTGATCTTGCAGTTAATTGTATCCTGATCCTCCAGTCCTCTCCTTTAAACATACAAGACACCCTGAATTTAATGGATAACCTATTTGAATTCAACGGTGGTCGAACATGCCAAGCATGATGTGACTGGCAAAAATGTCTCTGTAGAAAGAGCAGCAGACAGACATGTGGGCTTAGCGCACCCGTACTCTCTTGCAGATGGAGAGAAAGGACAATACAAATACAGCTACAGTGCTTTACCTGATGGGGATAAAATACTAGCTGGCTAGGAAAGTCCAAACTGACCAATAGCTCTTTCCACCAAGCTAAGTCACACAGATGCGGGCAGACCTAAAACTGCAACAGGTGACAGCTCTGAAAGGTAAGCAGGTGACTGTAGACTCCATTAAATTTAGACCAAGGTTAACTGGACCACATGTTAGGAACAAAATCCCATCTAAGCAGAGTTTCACTCAATAACTTACCTCTGAGATATGCTTTCTTTAGGGCTTTTTTTTCTGGAAGGGGTTTTATATCCAATACATAAGATACAATGCTTTCTCTTATAACCCTGAGCTGCACAAAGCAGGCACACAGCACCATCTTTGATGGTACTGGAAATGTAACTGCCATGACCAACAACTTCCAGAATATAGGGATTGAATGAAGACAAGCCATAAAAGGAGTACTTATAGCGGTGGCACCTGTCAAACACAGTTTTTATGCCAGTGGTTAAAGCATTGGTAATTATAGTATTAGTTTACTATCGACTTACCTGGAAGACCCTAATTCTCACACTAAACTCCCCTCCTAATACCTAATGCTGGGAATACACGAGTCGATCCGGCGACTCAATTAGCCGCCGGATCAACTCCCGCCGCGTCCCCGCTGCCATCCGGATCGATTCTCGCTCGTCCCTGCGGGCGCTACTTTATCTTCCGCTCGATTCCCCGCTATTGTCTGCCCGCAGGAAATTAAGCGGGGAATCGATCCAGCGGGTCATCGGACCTGTCGGAAATGATCAATCGAGCCATCAGCGGCTCGATTGATAAGGGCACATCGACCCGTGTATGCCCAGCATAACACTAAACCCCCCGGCACCCAAAGTAACAATTAGCTGAAGTACTAGCCAATCAGTTGATCTGTTAGTATCAGGTGCCCAATTCAGTGCTTTAAAGTCTGCGCACAATTCACCTGTTCTGCCATAAAAAGCCCACTGTCAACACCAAATAATGCTTCACCACTGTTCCAACAGAGACAATATATTGCTGTGAATCAGTCAAGAGTGTCCTAGTAGCAAAATCAATTTGTTCAGTTTTTATTTCAATTTGGACTTGTAAAATGGTAACGGACTGCTTAAAGAGGAACTCCAGTGAAAATTATGTAATAAGAAAGTGCTCCATTTTTAAAATAATTATGTATCAATGATTTAGTCAGTGTTTGCCCATTGTAAAAGCTTTCCTCTCCTTGATTTACATTCTGACATTTCTTTTTACTGCTGGCAGGTGATGTAGCTGATGCTTGCTTTTTTTTGGCAGTTGGAAACAGCTGTAAACAGCTATTTCCCACAATGCAACGAGGTTCACAGACAGGAAACTGCCAGGAAAATGGTCCTCACAGTCTCCTGTGGGATGGGCTTCACCACAATATCAGTCATACAGAGCCCCCTGATGTTCCATTTGTGAAAAGGAATACATTTTGCACGTAAAATGGGGTATCAGCTACTGATTGGGATGAAGTTTCAATTCTTGGTAACGGTTTCTCTTTAAGATTAAGTTCAGAGCCATTTTTGGGTTTGCAGATATATGACCTTGTGCCACCTGGCTGTGCCCTAATACAAAAAAAAAAAAAGTAAAAAAATCATATACACTGAAATTGTCTTGTGTTCTTCTTGTGATCTGTCAATAGAAAGGACTGGTTCCATACTTGAGTTGAAGTTTTATAGGCTTACATTTTGCAAAGCTGATCTGTCTATTGCTATACGAGAGTGTTGGAACTGGATTGGTAAAGAATATTGTTTTTCATTAATTAAGTCAAAGTCTCAGATAATTCAAGCTGTAATAAGTACAAGAGAAGGTGCAATAAAATACTACGAATACGAATTTAAAATAAAATACTAATTGTGTGATTTTTAGGTACTTCATTTCACTTAACTGATTTTATGTTTTTTCCTCTATATAGTCTGTAGTGGGTTTGTCTTGGTAAGTTAGGAGGAGATTTTTTTTTTAGAGAAATTTGACAAGTGAACTATTTGACAGTTATTTTTCCTAAATCTTTTATGTTTGGAGGAGATAACCAGAAAAGACCTCAACACCGTGTCAAGGCCAGGTGGTCCCTCCTTCCACTTTCTTCTGGTTGGTGGGCAGTCTTTCAGCAAAGAATATGTACTGAAGGTAAGTATGGTAACTAATTATTCACACTTGCACTTTGAAACCTTTGACTCGTCTCTTGTAAATGCACCAAAATGTTTTTAAGCCTTGATGTATGTTCTTTAAAGTTCCTCCCAACACCATGACAACATGTAACTTTGAAAGAAATGTAGATCTTCCACTGTGTATGTCATGAACTTTTGGAAAGTGGCTGGGTTCCAGATAGCCCTTCTGGCACTTGCTCAAATTAACAGAACCACCAAGGATAAAGCAGTCTTTTCAGATCATTTGGGTGTATAGGGATCTGAAAAAAAAGTCATTTTTCAGATCAAGCACACCAAATCTATTGGAACTCACTGGATACAAGAGAGCATCTTGAACACAAAATGTAGCGTGTTCGACTGGGATGGTTCTTCTATTTAGGGTATTAAAGTCAATACACATTCTTTCAAACTAGTGTTACAAAGAATGCATCTAAACTTAAGACTCATGGATAAATCCTAGCTCCAAAACTTGGCATGCAACTCTGGCACACCGCAACATCCCAAGACCTTATTCTGGAGTTTTTGTCTTTGTACTATATGCAGAAAATGCCATAGTTTCAAAAATTTCCATTAGACTTAATGTTTATATGGAATGTAATGTCTGCCCTACTACAAATATTGTGTAATAAGTGCCTGTCTTCAATTGATATTATATCAGCTAATCAATGGAGTTCTACACAGAGAAAAATGGAGTAGCTACACAAATTAGAAAAAAATATTGAGAGGGATCGCTCAGATGTGAAGGTTAGGGTTAGTTTTGAATTAGATATCCTCAATTAGGAGGTGGGGAGAGAGCAGTAAAGAGATATTTAGTGATGCATTTCAGTACAGTTTTGTGCTATAATAAAAGCATGGCAGCTTCTTAGAGTAATGGCCCATACTCACGAGGGACTTTTGTCGCCTCAACACGCGGCGCGCGCGTGTTGCGGCGACAGGTCGCCCGTGAGTATGGGCCGTCGCACGCCCGCGCGCCCCCGAACTGTCGCCCGTCGCTATGTCGCCATGCGATTGAAACTTTCAATCGCATGGCGACAGTCGCCGCTGCCCCCCCGCCGCAACTGTCGCTAGTCCGCGTGAGTACGCGGACTAGCGACAGCAACCTCCATTGAGGTTCACAGACCTTCCGGCGGGGGGAGGAGGAACGTCAGCGACAGCTTCCGCCTTGCCGCTGGTCCCTCTTCCGCATGTGTACGCGGAGGGACCTGGCGAGAAGCTGTCGCCGGCCTGTCGCCCACACGCTCACGTGTGCTGGCGACAGGCGAGTTTTGCAGCCCGTGAGTACGGGCCTTAAGGAAAACAAGATGTATGCAGGTGAATCATATAGGCATTCACAGCCAGTCTCTGTCCTGCAATCTATTAACCTACTAAAATATACAAGCCGCTTTGAACTCTGCTGACCTGATGGGTCATAAGTGATGTAAAGCAATTACACCCAGATAAAGTATAATAACATGCTATAGAAAAGTGAGCCGCTAGAGATTCTTACAGATGGTAGTACAGTACAGATCTCTTCAACACCATAAGAAAACAAGTAAGGAATATAGAGCAACACACAACACATGAAGACTGTTAGGGCATGCAAAGCATAAGTGTGGATTACCAGAAAAGTCAGTGTCTACGTTAGTAGAGTCACCACCGCCACCACATACAAAGGTGCACTCAGCAGTGTCCTCGTTAGTAAGTGCTTTGTTAGAATCATTTTCATCTGTAGAAACAGGCAAGGATACTCAAGTTCAGAATCAGGAAAAATATTTATGTCAAAAACCAGAAAGGACAATTAGCATAAAAATAATACGCATTGTATATGGGCATACATAAAGTTGGCCACTAACGGTACAATTTGCCAATAGTTTACGAACCATACTTCGTTTGAACGATCGGAAATGATTGCTTGGGACCACCAATGGACAAAAATCTCCTAAACGATCCAATCAGATTGATTTCATTAATCTGATTGGATTTGTAAGGAGATTTTTGTCCATTAGTGGTCCCAAGCAATTATTTCCGATCATCCATACCAGGGTTGTGGAGTCGGAGCAATTTTGGGTACTTGAGTCGGTGGTTTCATAAAGTGAGGAGTCGGATTATTTTTGTACCCATTCCATAGCCTTGCAAGAGCTGTGGAGTTGGAACAATTTTGGGTACCTGGAGTCAAAGTCTTTGGTTTCATAAACTGAGGTGCCGGAGTTGGAGTCAGAAGATTTTTGTACCGACTCCACAGCCCTGGTTCATGCAAAGAAAAGTTTCTAAATGATCGTTCAGCAAATTATATCATTAGTGGCCACCTTAACTACTGTATGTAGATGCTTTCATGCAGAGGCGGGACAAGGTCCTCCAGCACCCAAGGCTGAGACACCAAAGTGCGCCCCTCCATCCCTGCCACCCAGCCATCACAAACTGATTGCTATTAGACTAAGAGGTGCCACAGGGCCCACAACCTCCCCAACACCTTAATATCTAGTTATCTGGCTTGCAGTCACTGCTATGTATCCCCTTTTCTTATTTCTTTCTGCTTCAAACACAATTAGGAATGACAGCTGAATGAATTGTGCGCCCCCTCCTACCCTGCGCCCTGAGGCTGGAGCCTCTCCAGCCTATGCCTCGGCCCGGCCCTGCTTTCATGGAAACTCCAGTGGTTGTCAGAAATACATGTTACTTCTTACCTGGGGCTTCTACCGGACCCCTGCAGCTGTCCTTTCCTGCGCCGTCCTCTATGATCCTCTGTTCCCCGCCACTTGTCACAGTACAATTATTCGTTTAACTAGACGAATGCGGCCGCATGCGTCCTCGCTCCTGCTCGCGTCTCCGGGAGCTTACTGCGCTGGCCCAGTACGAGAAAATTTTGGACTGGGCAGTAAGCTCCCGTAGACGTGAGCGGCCGCGCAGGTGAAGTTGAAATCGTCTAGTTAGACAAATAACTGGACCGTGACCGGCAGTGGGGAATGGAGGATCGTAGAGGACGGTGCGGGACAGGACAGCTGCAGAGGGCCAGTAGAAGCCCCAGGTAAGGGTCAGTTTTTGTTTTTTAAAGCGGAATATAACCCTGCATTTCAACTTTGCTCTAAAACATTATTTACAGTATATTATATGCAACCAGCATTTTTTTTTTTTTTACTAGACCAGCATTGGAAGGGTTACACAGTGCTTTAAAGTTCCTGGAGATTTCTGCAGACGCATCCGAACCTGAAATAGATACATTTTGTTTACATAAATGTATCTAAGTGTTGAATGTGACTCATCTCTCTGACTGAGAAGGAGCTGGAGGACAGCCAAAGAGTGTGTAACATTTATCAATAGATACATATAACTAAATAGAATGTAACAATCTGAACTTCTGCATATCTCTCCACGGAACTTTAAACCTCTGTGTTTAACCCTTCCAATGCTGGTCTAGTAAAAAAAAAATGCTTTTTGCATATAATATGCTGTAAATAATATTTTAGAGCAAAGTTGAAATGCAGGGTTATATTCCGCTTTAAATATAGCCACAGAACCCCTTTAAAAAAAAAAACGGTAATAGTTCCCTGGTAATCAGGCTTCAAAGAGTGGAATTTGGGGAATAACCTTACCATATTACCCATTAGCAGATTATCAAGTGCCGCAATGATCTGTATTAGAAGTGGTGAAAAGTTACTTTAACTCTTTGTGACTGTTGTCTTGCTTTAGTGGTCACCGTTAAGAAATATCAGCATGAGACCCCACTGACTTTCATTGAGGTCATGTACCATCTGTGGCAATTGTGATAAACAGAATGTGTGAAATAAATCATCATTGCACTCCCCACTATCTTAAAGAGGAACTCCAGTGAAAATAATGTAGTAAAAAAAGTGCTTCATTTTTTACCATAATTATGTATAAATGATTTAGTCAGTGTTTGCTCATTGTAAAATCTTTCCTCTCCCAGGTTCACATTCTGACATTTATTACATGGAGACATTGTTACTGTGGGCAGGTTATTTAGCTGTTTCTAGCTGCTCTGGCTGTTAGACAGCTAATAACAGCTGTTTCCTGTCTCTGAACATTGTTACATTGTGGCTGTTTGCCAGGAGTACCGCGGTCTTCAGAGGTTCTTGTGGGAGGGATTTCAGCACAAAATCAGTCACACAGCGCCCCCTGATGGTCTGTTTGTGAAAATCATTGTCTTTCTCATGTAAAATGGGGTATCAGCTACTGATTGGGAAAAAGTTCAATTCTTGGTTGGAGTTTCTCTTTAAGGTGGTCTCACACGATACAATTTTTTTTGCATTTCTTTACCATTTTAAAAACACAATCAATTTTTCTGATGGACTGTACCATTTAAAAAATCTGACCAATGTATCCTACACACGTGTTCAATTTTCTCTCAATTATGAATAAAAATTACAGAAACAACCTTTCGATTTCTCTGTAAAACCAATTGTTTTAGTGAATTGCAGTAAAACCTGATCATTTTATTGTATCGTGTGTGGCCACCTTAAAGTGTACCTGAGACAAAAGAGGAAAGGATAAATACTTACCTGGGTCTTCCTCCAGCAACCTGTAGTCTATCAGCTCACTCGCCGTTCTCCCGGGTTCCCTTTCCTGTGGTGCTGTCAGTCCCTTGAAGTCTGCGACTCAGCCGAGTCTTGGCACTACATGCGCTGTCCTGGACATTTGCACCCACCAAGTGTGCTCCTGTGGATGGGAGCATCCTAAGCATGCAAAGTTTGTTAAGACTAACAGGTGATATGCAGTGGCAGCTGGATTGCAGACTTCACTGCGGCCACACTAAGGGGACCAGAAGAACATTGAAGGAGCAGATGGACTACAAGGGGCTGGAGGGAGCCCCAGGTAAGTAAACAAAATATTGTCTAAATCATCTCAGGTTTACTTTAAGATGTGAAGTCTGTAGACCTTAATGAAGTGGCAATTTGGTCAGATAAGAACAAATTAATCAATACATGTTTACTTGCAGTCATTGCAAACACATCTATTTGCTGAATGATGCACATGGATACAGAGCCTGAGCAGTTCATCAGCAGACAGCCTCAGCTGGCACTAGAATGCTCAGTTGCTCAGTCAACTCACCTGGCTCCAAACTTTAGATATCCTATAAATGATGACATTCTAATTGCAAAAACCTCCTTCCTGCAGCCTGTGGCCCTGATGGAGGGATTGCCCTGTCACTTAACCGGGCAGGAAGTGGGACAATTTCTTTATAAAGGACTCAAACTGCAATAAAAACACTACAGTTCTTATTTTTTCATTAGTAGATACATGGCAGATTCCTGGTGCTGGTGGAATGGTAGGGAGTCAGGGGGAATGTCAATTGTAGCACAGGTAGCAAGTGTTCTTACCCTTTGCCACCTCCCCCTCAAAAAAAAAAAAAAAACGAAGCAAAAGAAAAAACACAACAAAAAACCAAGTGAAGTTCTACGATTTTGTTTACTTTGCTAATATAAATCATTGATTAAGTCATCATCTAGACTGCCACATGCCTGTATCAGATCTGGCCCAGTGCCAAATTCCACTGAAGATTGCGCTTGTTAGAGGTGGCAGACTTCTCTAGCAACATTCTTTAAATGTCACAAAATTCAAGTAATCAAAATTCCCATCCAGTACATAGACATTTACAAAGAGAACTCTGTGCCGGATGTACCAGATTACTCACCTCACCTAATCAGACAGGCAGAGGATGACGACATGCCGCATTTCACATTAGCACAAGAATAATAAAAAATGTGTACCTATACACAGTGACGTTGCTAAGGAGCTGTGGGCCCCGTTGCAAGTTTTACAGTAGGCCCCCCAGGCACTCTATACATAACAATTGATACTGTGCACCAAAACCTGCCAATGGCAACTACAGTCTGAGGTGCAAGAAGCGGATGGGGAACTGTTTGTTAATGATTACCACTATTCAAAGTATCTATAGAAGTGATTATTATGAGAACAGGACCAATAGAGAGCTAATACTGTAGTTGAGGGAGAGCCCTTCGGGGCCCCTCTGGCCCAAGGGCCCCGATGTGGTGGCTACCTCTGCAACCCCTATTGCTACGCCCCTGCCTATACAGTATATACATATTTTTTTCCAATACAGTATATAGTTGTTACAGTGATCCTGTGCTGGATTCCTGTAAACATGGCTGGTATTGAGCTTTAGTGATCAGCACGCTTCTGAGCGACAACGTTTCTTAAAGTGGAGCTCACCTCAGAACTTCCTCTCTGCTCTAAAAGATTAGCCACATAATCATAATCTTTATAGAAAAAAAAGGTCTTCATTACAATTTATGCAAATCCTGAAACACTGAAGTTACTAGGTTTCCCATTTGCAGAAGGCAATGAAAAGGTTAAACCTCAGTGTTCACTATATGGAGAGCTGTCTTGGCAGTGCTCTCCTGCAGTCTGTTCACAGTTGCTGTTAATAACTAGACAGGTTTATCTGCCTAAACAGACAGAACACAGGGGGGCCATATGCAATTCACTTTTTCACCTGAATTTTCTCTTAGGAGATAATTTTTCATTTTCTATTTAAAATAATTTTTCAGCACTTTGCAACTGAAAAAGTATCAAAATTATTTTGAGTATTTTCTTGCTTGCTGGTGGTTTTAAATGCATTTTATTGACAATTTTGAAAATATTACCTAGGAGAAAAAGCAGGTGAAAAAAAATTAATTGCATATGGGCCAGAGAAGTGATTTTTTTTCATCAACTTTGTGTGAAATAAAGACTTTTAATTGTGTGCTGTGCAAGAGTTCAGGTCCGCTTTAAATATGGTTGGATAGCTGTTCTTTAGAAGTCATTTAACTCACCCGTTGAAGTTTTTGCCCTTTCTTTGAGCTTTTCTGTGGACACTTCGCTGTAGTTGGGAAGCTCTGACATCTTCACTCCGGATCGAGCTTCTGCTATCAGCTGACGTGCTCGCTCTCTCAGCTGACGGCGTCGCTCTTCATCTTGCTGCTGGAAAATATTGAACAGTTTTGGCTGCTTAGTAATTGACAGAAATGCAATTTTCATTACCAATCTGATGCATGTGATAGCAGGTGTCTGTACTGTAGAGTATGGTATGGGCTACATACAGCACTCCCAGTGTCAGGAACATGTCACAGGAAAAGCTCAGCTTTCTTAGCTTGGAGGAGACCGGGGGGGGGGGGGGGGTTTGCCTTCATGAGATTATCTCTCCAAAGCATGTTTACTGAAATGTAAAACAGTTATAATTATATATGTTTTAATGAAAACTAAATCATTACTGTTATAAGAGTCACAGAAATGATGATGGCTGTGGACGATGGAACTGAACAGGGGCAGACTTTCCCATTTTGTGTTCAAACGCTTGACTTCCATGGACAGTTTATTGCCATGAAAATCATTCCTATAGACAGTTGTTACAATGACGCTGATACAGAGGATATTTAAATCTGTCACTGGTAAATACAGATCCAATATTATCAAGATGCCAGATAATTATGCATAATCACGATGCACACCGATGTAACATCACTGGCTCCTTTAAATACAGTTTATTATTGCATTTATTATGTCCAGCACACAAAAATAAGATAAAATAAATGCTGTGTGCAAAGGTACTTGAGCGTATGAAAGCGCCACATGTAGAAATGAGCACAAAATAAAATATTGGTAATTTTAACTATATTTTACAATGTCCTAGCCTAACCTATTCTCACATAGAACCCTTCCACTTAACAACTAACACTAACCTTACCCCCCTACGCCTAACCCTTAAGATATTCCCCCTCCTGGTCTTACCCAGTGAGGGGTAAGCACCCACTATTTATTGGGCGCTGCGTGTGCCCAAATTTCCAGTCAATGCCGATATTTAATGGGCACATGGCGCCCATGATAATATCGGCATTGGGGGAAATTTGGGCACTTGCGCTGCCCACTATTTATTGGGTGCACAAAATTCCACCCAATGCCAATATTTTAATGAGCGTGGGCCCATATCCGGTGTGCTGAGCTTAAATATAACCATATGCACTAGGGTTCTCAGTATTGCAGCTAAATTACATTAGCGGCATACCGTACCGGCTCCCAAATTTCATTGCAGCTTTATTGCCAAGACCGCTTGAGGGTCACACTGGGGAAAAAAAAGAGGTTGTGGATACCACCGAAAAAATGTTAGTGAGGTAAGGCAACGGGAAGTAACAGCAAGACTAAGGGCTGGTTCACACTATGAGCGCTTTTCTAAGCCCCAGCAATTAGAAAAACACTTGCTAGGGTAATTCTGTGTGGGATTAAAATAAAAAAAAAAGGTGTGTAGCCTTGAATCTATTATGAAGACTAGCAAAATCCTCCAATGTGTGGTTTGGACCAAACAGGTAATCATCTTATAGGAGAGCATCTCTTCCGGTTATCAGATTCATGCTTTTAGGAGTGTGTCCACATGCACTATAACTGTTGCCCATAGGGATCAGGTCTCTATCCCTAGGGGTCGGTTACTGGCACAAGCAAATACAATTGCATCCCCTAGCTACAGCAGCCAAGTGTATTGTTGCTATAGGAATGGGAGGATGAAGTTGTGGTGCATGATGGAAAGGGCTTCTGACACATGCAATTAAGGAAGGCAACAATGTTCTTCAATCTCTGCTGCGTAACGATCCACCCTGGGATATGCAGGGTTCTCTGCTAAGGTAACCCTGCACAGCCATCTAGGCCGAGTTCATCTAGGCTTGCATACAAGGCTTTAAATTGGCAATAACATACAGTATAAATCTGACTAGGTCGGTGCATCCCTTCCTCTGTCTGTCCGTGTGTTCAGGCTGTACAAGGATAATAAGCAGCATCAAGAAAGAATAAAATATATTTGTTGGCTGCATTTAAAAATTAATAATCACTCTCCATTGAGTGCACCAATCTAAAGTGAGTACATAACTTAAGTTTTCAAAATCCTTCTTTTCTTGGCAGATTTACTATGCAATTTACATGATTAGTTTGAAGTTCTCTATAAAGTGCAGTGACATGTTTTAGCACTATATAAATAGATGAGGGCGTATTGTAGAGTTTTAAATGATCACCCAAAAGTTATGATATATTGATGATATTTTTGGCGGTGTCACTATTGGTCCCTAACTGCATGATGTTGACAAAATCTGCTCATTGCATTCTTACTTTTACAGATTGTGCCAGAAGTGACTTGGACAACTCACTACTGTAGTGCATTATCCGCCATTGCCTTACTGCTTATTACCTGTATTGTGTTGTCGGCCACCCCTGTTATCACTGTCTGTAACCTTATTTATTGTAAAGCGCTGCGTAACATTAGCACTATATACCGTAAATCCAATCAATAAAACTAATAACGAAATAACAGAAAAGATTGAGGCTTGCAGCGTTATAAAGTTCCTGCATTTATAGGGTAATAGGGCCCAACCCCCAAAAATTCTCTTCATCCTGCTCATTAACATGAAAGGTCTCACCGTGTTTGTTTCTGGAAAAGGGGTAAGCAAACGTGGAACCAAGCATTGAAACACCTAAGACGTGCAGTTTATCATGAATCATTTTCCACACACTACCACAACTGAGGCCAGTCTCAGTCATGATCATATGGATGGGTGGTTCGTATATCTTGCAGGATTAAACACTCCACTTTTTTCATTGTGGCCGCATTGTACATCAATGGTGGCCTTCCAAGTCTTGTCTCATCTGTTAGAGACATGTGACCACTTTGGAAATTCCTTTTCCTCCTCACAATAGTGTCATAAGATGGGCAATCGTTTCCATAAACTGCTGTCATCTCATCATGAATTTGCTGGACACAATTGCCCTTCAAATGCAGGAACTTTATCACACTGCGAGCCTCAATCGTTTCCTTCTCACACGCTAGTCACTTCCGGCACAATATGTAAAAAAATAAAGGTTACAACGAGCTGATTTTCTCATCATCATGCACTTAAGGTGCCCATACATCTAGTGATTTTGTTGACGATCAACCAAGATACAAATCTCTCTCTGAATGGAGAGAGATCTGTGGCCGCCATAAACCACAGGCCGATTCACGATCGTTTTCAGCAGCACTGTGGCGTAGTGGTTAGCGCTCTCTCCTTGTAGCAACTGGGTCCCTGGTTGATATCTCAGCCAGGGCACTATCTGCAATGAGTTTGTATGTTCTCCCTGTGTCTGTGTGGGTTTCCCTCGGGCACTCGGGTTTCCTCCCACATCCCAAAAACCATACTTCCCACTTCCCCCTAAAATTGGCCCTAGACTACTGATACATGCACTACATGATGCATACATAGATATATGACTATAGTAGGGATTAGATTGTGAGCCCCCTCTAAGGGACAGGTAAGTGATAAGACAATATACTCTGTACATCGCTGCAGAAGATGTTGGCGATATATATGCTAAATAATAATAATGTCAGCATGAGATCTTTCAGAAATTGGCCTAGTGAAGCCGCCTAGCTGCCCCCGGCTGCTGCCCCCTGGCCCGTAATTAGTTGCACCGCCGATCGGGCTTGCTCTTGGCCTCACAGATTTTTACCCCATTCAAATATGATTGTTATTCAAAACTCTTAAACTGCTGTTCAGGAAGATGGCGCCTTTAATTGGCAGCCATGGCCACAGGATTCTGTCTTTTCCTTGTTTCGCTTCCCTTTTCCCTAACAATTCACCTTGTCCCCCCCGATGACACTGACAAAATGTCATACTATTATAACTTCCAGGTGATAATTACAACTTTACGACAATCCCGCTTACAATAATACTACTAATGAATAATCTTATCAGATGATTAAATCTGCCCAAAAGTGATCCGCTTTCCTTATTAGTGGAATGTATCTGTTCTGTAATGGGACATGCAGTCCCCCGGGCACACTGATCAGCACTGGTACAATGTGGTGAATAGGAGGAGGGATTCCCAGCTAGAGCTCCTATCTTTCCCCAGCTATCTAGGCAGAGAAAGCTGAACCACATTCCAGGCCTGCCTGCCATTTCAGCTAAAACCCATTAATAAACAAGCACAAAATACTAATTAGGGACAATTCTGACATTTCCATGCAAATTGTTTGTTTGTAGCTATTTACCAGCCATTGTCCTCCGCACAATAGAAAAAATGCAAATGAATGAATCAAAATGCAACCCTAATGGGACTTTCTGTTTATAAGCATTAGCCCAGAGGTGTGCAGTAATTCAATCCTCAAGCAGCAAGATTTAGCCTCATTAACAGCCAGCATGGGAAGGTTACAACTCATAAAACCCTACAGTAAACAAAGTGTATGGGCACAGCACAATATCTTGAGCCTGATTGACAGGATTCAGGTTCCCTATCAGATTGCCTCCATTTACCACTCTGCTAACACAGAAGCCGTTTCCTACAGACCCCTGTGAGCTCTTTAATATTTGCATTATTTGCTTTTCTGCATCTCAATCTCCCCCAAGACAGAGATGTAAAGTGGAAAAACCTTTGTTGTTTCAGGAAACATCAGGAATAACAGGTTGTTTTCTTATTCCATTTCATTTTCTACGAGGCACCAATTACTGGGCAATAAGTGACATTGTGATGAAAAAAATACACAGCCAGAGATTATTTTATGTTGAAGTTGCACGTCTGAAAATCTGGTGAAGAAATAAAACTTGAAAAGTAAAAGAAAAACCCGCAAAATTTAAAAAGTAAATAATAAGGTCCGAAGTTTCTCTACTGGACACTAAATAAACAAATCACACCAAGAAGCAATAGCGAAGCTTGGGACTTGGAAGGGATGGAGTCACGGTACACTTTCCAAGAAAAGTTTGAATCTGCATCTTATTTCAGCAACAAAAATCAATCAATATACTGACCATTTTCTAATGCAGTTTTCCCTACACTTACTGCATTTTCCGGTGTATAAAAGACAACCCTCCAACTTTCCCAGTTAAAATATAGATTTAGGATATACTCGCCGTATAAGACTACCCCTCTTCCAACGCACACCAAATAAAATAAATAAATAAAATCATATACTGGTGCTATGTATGAACATACAGGATCTACTAAAAACAAATTAGCATATTGTGATAAAGTTCGTTATTTTCTGTAATGTACTGAACAAACAGACTTTCATATATTTTAGATTCAAATACACACAACTGAAGTAGTTCAAGCCTTTTATTGTTTTAATATTGATGATTTTGGCATACAGCTCATGAAAACCCAAATTTCTTATCTCAAAAAATTAGCATATTTCATCCGACCAATAAAAGTAAAGTGTTTTTAAAAAAAAAAAAAAAGTCAACCTTCAAATAATTATGTTCAGTTATGCACTCAATACTTGGTCGGAAATCCTTTTGCAGAAATGACTGCTTCAATGCGGCGTGGCATGGAGGCAATCAGCCTGTGGCACTGCTCAGGTGTTATGGAGGCCCAGGATGCTTTGATAGCGGCCTTAAAGGACTTACGAGGCGAATTGCTTAAAAAAAGTTATGTAACTCATTGCTAAAGCAGACCTCAGGGCAGACGAACAGCACCTTCCTTTTCACTATCAGGTGCTTTATCAGTCTAATCCAGGTTACATTGCAGCTCCCGACCCTCCACAGGGTCGCCCGAGCAGAATCGCAGCTTTAAAAATCTAACTCCTGCGCAGCTCACATAGCCGTGGCTGCGCAGGATTACAGCCCCGCTCGTGTCCGCCCTCACTCCGTGCGCTCTATTATACGTCATGTGGGCGGCTCCACATGACCACCCACATGACGAACTACACTGCCAGCCAGCCATGCCCCCTCAGCAGAGAATACAAGCGCTGAGCGAGTGAGTACCTGCTCGCTCAGCGCTTGTATTCTCTGCTGAGGGGGCATGGCTGGCTGGCAGTGTAGTTCGTCATGTGGGTGGTAATGTGGAGCCGCCCACATGACGTATAATAGAGCGCACGGAGTGAGGGCGGACACGAGCGGGGCTGTAATCCTGCGCAGCCACGGCTATGTGAGCTGCGCAGGAGTTAGATTTTTAAAGCGGCGATTCTGCTCGGACGACCCTGTGGAGGGTCGGGAGCTGCAATGTAACCTGGATTAGACTGATAAAGCACCTGATAGTGAAAAGGAAGGTGATGCTGGTCGTCTGCCCTGAGGTCTGCTTTAGCAATGAGGTACATAACTTTTTTTAAGCAATTTGCCTCGTAAGTCCTTTAAGCTCATCCAGAGTGTTGGGTCTTGCGTCTCTCAACTTTCTCTTCACAATATCCCACAGATTCTCTATGGGGTTCAGGTCAGCAGAGTTGGCAGGCCAATTGAGCACAGTAATACCATGGTCAGTAAACCATTTACCAGTGGTTTTGGCACTGTGAGCAGGTGCCAGGTCGTGCTGAAAAATAAAATCTTCATCTCCATAAAGCTTTTCAGCAGATGGAAGCATGAAGTGCTCCAAAACCTCATGATAGCTAGCTGCATGGACCCTGCCCTTGATAAAACACAGTGGACCAACACCAGCAGCTGACATGGCACCCCAGACCATCATTGACTGTGGGTACTTGCCACTGGACTTAAGGCATTTTGGCATTTCCCTCTCCCCAGTCTTCCTCCTGACTCTGGCACCTTGATTTCCGAATGACATGTAAAAGTTGCTTTCATCTGAAAAAAGTACTTTGGACCACTGAGCAACAGTCCAGTGCTGCTTCTCTGTAGCCCAGGTCAGGTGCTTCTGCCACTGTTTCTGGTTCAAAAGTGGGTTCATGCTTCCATCTGCTGAAAAGCTTTATGGAGATGAAGATTTCATTTTTCAGCACGTCCTGGCACCTGCTCACAGTGCCAAAACCACTGGTAAATGGTTTACTGACCATGGTATTACTGTGCTCAACTGGCCTGCCAACTATCCTGACCTGAACCCCATAGAGAATCTGTGGGATATTGTGAAGAGAAAGTTGAGAGACTAAAGACCTAACACTCTGGATGAGCTTAAGGCCGCTATCGAAGCATCCTGGGCCTCCATAACACCTGAGCATTGCCACAGGCTGATTGCCTCCATGCCACGCCGCACTGAAGCAGTCATTTCTGCAAAAGGATTCCCGACCAAGTATTGAGTGCATAACTGAACATAATTATTTGAAGGTTGACTTTTTTTGTTTTAAAAACACTTTTCTTTTATTGGTCGGATGAAATATGCTAATTTTTTGAGATAAGAAATTTGGGTTTTCATGAGCTGTATGCCAAAATCATCAATATTAAAACAATAAAAGGCTTGAACTACTTCAGTTGTGTGTATTTGAATCTAAAATATATGAAAGTCTAATGTTTATCAGTACATTACAGAAAATAATGAACTTTATCACAATATGCTAATTTTTTTAGAAGATCCTGTATACTGGTGCTGTACTGTATGTGGTACCCAGTATACAGTATAACCATATACAAGTGATTGATTGACTGGTTGGATTGGCCAACTCTCCCTATCCCTAAGCGGATTGGTCAGCTCTACCCGTCGCCCAGCGGATTGGTGAGTTCTCCCTGTTTATCACAGCGGTATGGAAGAATAGATTGCATTGTGCACCATAAAACACGCCTCTTTCACCCGTCTGGCCAGCTCTTGTATACTATTTATCTCCTCCACTGCCACTCAGATCTTGCACATGCGGTAACAGGATAGGGTGTGTCAGGCGGGTGGAAGAGGCATGTTTTATGGGCACAGCGCAAGCTCTTTCTTCCATACCCTGGGCATCCCAGACCTTGCAGCGTAAGCGATGAACTCCGCCCAGCATATGCGGCGACCGCCGAATCTCCAGCACCCGTTAATGAAACATTAGCATGTCGCATATGTGCATCGCATATCACCCGGCCGGTATCAATGACACCTGGCGTATAAGACGACCCCCTGACTTTTCAGTCGCTAGACAGTGTATTTTGTTCAGGTTACATTTGTCACTGTAATTGCTGTGTGATCTCCACCAATTCTGTATGATATACTAATGTCTATATTTTGTGTATACCATTGTCTGTGTCATAATGTACCCCGTGTTTGTTTCTTGCTCTGTACAGTGCCACAGAATATGTTGGCGCTTTATAAACCAATAATAATAATAAATAATGATGGTCATAATTCACAACCCAGCCAATACATGACCCTTAAAACCAACACATCTGGTAGATGTAACCACCACAAATACTCCTACTCCTACTAAGATTATTGACTTAGGAAATAGTAGGAAAATAAAGCTTTTTGCATCTGTAGATAAAAATCCTTAGGTTTTATATGTTAATATGTTACGGGAAGTGAGTATCCAGAAGCATCTCAAAATCCTCCCACAGAAACTCCCAGTCACCATTTGTTCTCCAATTGTTATCTGCTGAGGCACAGATTGCACTGGTATAGGTATGATGAATCACGGCAGGAGGGAAGGGCATAATGGGACTTTGCTACTCAAATGGCCAGCAGGTGTCAGAGTGGGAAGGAAGTGCATGATGAGATTTTGTTGCTCAGACAACCAGCATGTGTCAGAGCAGGAAAGAAGTGCATGATGGGAATTTGCTGCGCAGACATCTAGCATGTGTCAGAGCAGGAGGGAAGGCCATGATGGGACTTTGCTGCTCAGTCATCCAGCCTGTGTCAAAGCAGGAGGGAAGGGAATGATGGGAGTTTGCTTCTCAGACGTCCAGCCTGCGTCAGAGCAGGAGGGAAGGGCATGATGGGACTTTGCCGCTTAGATATCTAGCATGCGTCAGAGCAGGAAGGGCAGGCATGATGGGACTTTGCTGCTCAGACATTCAGCATGCATCAGAGCAGGAAGGAAGGGAATGATGGAATTTTGCTGCTTAGACATGCAGCATGGTGGAAGGGCATGATGGGACTTTGCTGCTCAGATGACCAGCATGCGTCAGAGCAGGAGGGAATGGCATGATGGGACTTTGCTGCTCAGATGACCAGCATGCCTCAAAGCAGGTGGGAAGTCCTTGATGGCACTTTGCTACTCTAAGACTTCCAGCTGATTGACGGAAGCCTGGAAGCCACCTTGGCTCAATAAAGGCTCAACAAAGACACCAGACTATAGTGATAGGGTGGTAAAAACACATTCTATAAAATCCTCAATATTGGTTTATAAAAAGTTTGCTAAAATCTTTGCTATGCATTCTGCCATTCTGAAGGGAATTGGCTTTTTTCTTCTTCATGAAAGTGAAAACACGCCATCTAAAAACGTAATGCTTTTTAAGGTGAGAGCTCACATATGTTTATTGCTTTTTAAAGTTTTTAATGCGTTTTAATATTGGTGTCCCATCATCTATGACTCATTGCTATTAACATTCACAGGTCTACTTTATGTAATTACATTTAGCAGCCACCAAATCTGACTGATGATTGAACGGCACTGAAAAAAAAAATCCATTTAAGGGCAAACTCTTCAAGTTTAAGTAATTCGTTTTCCTTGTTTCCACCACTGAAAAAAAATGTATTGGAATGCAATTTTTATATTTCACAGTTCACCGAAGGCTCAGCAAGCTTTCGTTCCCCTGCTTCAATGGTGCTCCTTTTAATTTTATCCCCCCTTAGTCCTAGTAATTAAAAGTGATCAGCGGTGGCTTCCCGAAGGATTTAACACAAGTTACGTCCCCACCCCCCACCAAAGAATTGTGCTTTTCAGGGGGGGGGGGGGGGGTTCAGAAAGAGGATTCAGAGTTTTATTTCACAAAGACAAGAATATGATGGATTTTCAGCGCTCAACTTTATCCAATTGTTTCTTGAACAGATCTTAAGAAAGCTATAAAAATGGGTAACAGCAGGGGTGCTTTTGTTGTTGCCACTAAAGCTTGTGACTGACTTCTATGGTATAGATTCTGAAAGCCAAATCTTAATATGACATGTAATGCGACTCTGTACACAAAGAAATGGGATTCCCAACTTAGTGACATTATACATCCTGGCTACGTACTTATGTAAATGGGGAAAGACAGAGCTGTCAATGCGCTGTCTTCTAAAAATAATCTCAGCATTTATAGTCTGTATTAGTTTAGATAACATAAAAGGTGTGCACTGTGTGACTATATATGAGCAGGGGGTTTCAAGCAAACTACATACAATAAAAAAAAAATATCCAACACCTCACATACCCCATTCACCCATTGGTCATTGTCAGCATGCTGAAAGCTGCCATATTGTTTAATAGTATCCTGCCCAATTCATTCATTTTAGATAGCACAGGTTTTTACTTTGTGCCTTTCACATAGAAGTTCTCTTGAGCTTTATCTCCAGGATTCAGAGATTAACCTCCTTGGCGTTCTGGGTAATGCGTACATAAGTACGCATTACCCTTTTTGTTAAAAAAAAAAAATTTCCGCTTGTTGTAGCTAGCGTATTGCTAGCTACAGCAGTACGCCACGCCGTACGCGTCCGCATCCCCCCTCCCAATCCCCGCCGGCCATACTTATGCGTCTGAGACCCCGCAAGAAGACTGACTTCCTATCGTCGCTTCTCCCGTCGCCATGGTGATGTTCGGACATGACGTCATCAACGTCATGACATCATGGGGAGCTCCGATCCTTCCCATTGCGCAGCCTGGCAGTGATTCGCCAGGCTGCGCTAAGCGTTTCGGGGGGCAGCCCCTCTAGCGGCGCATCACGGCGGATCAGCGGCGATCGGACAGAACATGTAGCTAGCAAAGTGCTAGCTATATGTTATGAAAAAAAAAAAGTAAAAAGACCCTCCAGGGGCTGAGCAATCCTCCTTGGTGTACATGGACGAGCTGAGCTTGTCCATACCGCCAAGGAGAACAATCTTGCCAACCCAGAGCACTGCATTGCTCCCTGACAGAGGCTAAAGAAGAGCATGAAACTTAACCTGATCAAATCCAGAATTTAGGAGGGGGGAAAAAAGTATGTTCTTAGAACAGTGGGTAATCAATGTGAGAGGAGGGGGGCTTCTGAATGTAGCTCCACTTTTAGTTCCAGGTGACACCTTCATTACAGGGACAATTCATTCAGAAAAGCAGAATTCCACTTTTGTTTATAGTGGAAAATAATTTCAAGTGAGGAAATGCACTTTAGGTTTGGTACTGACCTAAGTAGAGGGAAGGCTCTGGAAACTATAGAGCCTTCCTGATCCTCTGCCACATTGTTCCTGCGCCATCCCCGGTTGAAGTTATTTGACCTGCTAGTTCTTCAGTACAGCCTCGTGTCCAAGTAGTTCCAAAGACGAGTGCATCTGTTCTACGCAATCACCGACTCCCACATCTGCAGCTTCAACCAGGGATGGTGCAGGACAAGACAAGATCTATATTGTGCGTATATATTTCCTCCTGGCAGACTCAAAGCACCAATGATGCAGCCACAAGGATGTGCTACATAGGCAGTAGCAGTGTTAGGGAGTCTTGACCAAGGTCTCCTACTGAATAGGTTGTGGCTTACTGAACAGGAAGACAGGTCTCCTGTGTCAGAGGCAGAACCCTTAACCAGTACACTATCTCTCTACTTAGGCAAGTATCAAATCTGCACTGAGTTTCCTCACTTCAGGTTTACTTTAAACTATCGTTGGGATACCAAGTAATTAAAACGTAATATTTTATATGCTTGCAAGAGCTCCAGGCCAATTTATTTTAGCAAATTTTTTCTTTGTTACATTTCCCTGCATCTAATTAGTACTGCTGTAATGTGTATTTATGGCCACTTGTCACTAGGGGGCAGTGTGACACAATAACACAGGACTTTCTGTTTTTCCAGCACAGGACTGAGGTCCAAAGCAGAGCACTTATCTCAAATGAGATAACTATTGAAGTTGCTAATCTGTTAATATATACATTAGTACATTAGTATTTATTAGCTATGGAAAATCATCATCATCTTGCTGTTCAGATAGTAAAATGCTGAGAACAGGCTAGACTCTTAAAGGGACCCTGAACAGTACCTATAATCCAAAATGTAACTTACTTGGCGTCCAGATCCAGGAAGAGTCGCCAGCGGGACACGGAGAGGATTCAGGACGACGTCAGGGAAAATCGCGGCCTACGGTGGGCTGGAGAAAGCCCCAGGCAAGTGACATTTTTTATTTTAGGTATTGTTCAGGGTCCCTTTAACAGATTGCACAGACTGACTCCCGATGAATTATCGTTTTCTTGATGTTGCGTAAAACATCATTTAATGAAAACCTGATAAGCAATTAGCAACAATGGCAAACTACCTACAATGATCCTTTGTTTTGAATGACCATCATGACGGATCACACTGCGATTGGTAAGATTTTTGCTTAAGTCAATGGACTTAAGTGAAAATTTGTGCAAATGTTTAAATGATCATTCGCGCCCCACAATTCTGAAAGCTGGATCGGGGAACGATTGTTCGTCAGGGCAGCTTCCCCAATCTATCTTCCCTTGGGTACTCCGCTTAAGTAGCCAGCGTCTGGGCTCCTGATCAGTTACTTAAAGAGGAACTCCAGTGAAAATAATGTAGTAAAACAAGTGCTTCATTTTTACCATAATTATGTATAAATGATTTAGTCGGTGTTTGTTCATTGTAAAATCTTTCCTCTCCCCGATTTACATTCTGACATTTATTGCATGGTGACATTTTTACTGTGGGCAGGTTATGTAGCTGCTCCTAGCTGTTTTGGCTGTTGCAGACAGCTGTAAACAGCCATTTCCTGTCTGTGAACCTTGTTACATTGTGGCAGTTTGCCCAGAGTACCGCGGTACTCAGAGCTTCTTGTGGGAGGGGTTTCAGCACAAAATCAGTCACACAGCGCCCCCTGATGGCCTGTTTGTGAAAATCATTATATTTCTCATGTAAAAGGGGGTATCAGCTACTGATTGGGATAAAGTTCAATTCTAGGTTGGAGTTTCTCTTTAAAGCCTGCATGCACTATTCAACAGCACCGCTGACTGACCCCCAATTGACATTACAAGTGATGTTGCACCATTTCTAATCCTGTAATGTAGCTTGTGGGTCGATTGCTGTTAGGTGAGGAAACACAATTTTTTGCCTAGACATTTTTTTGTTATGGCCAACTTTGAATTGGGCAAAAATATTGTATATAGTGTATTTACAACAGGTTAGACATCAGCTAATTCGGAAGCTTATATAAAAATAAAAGCAAGCTCTGCCGGCTTAGTGCCCCCTACTGGGCTAGGCAGGTGTGTGAGCCTGGCATGGGAAGCTTTAAAGGGATACTGCAGCTAAAAAGTTATGGCACGTGTTAGCGTTAACATTTCTGTAATGTATTACCTGCAGTCTGAGCCCCCAGTAGTGAGATTTATGTCACTGTCTCAGATACATGGCAGAAAGATAGTGAAAATCTCCCTAAGGGTTTGTTCACACTAATGGTGCCCATACAATGTACAATAAAAATGTTCGATTTTCCCGTTTATTCAACCAAAACAATCAAATCTTAATGAATCCAATTTTTTCGATAAGGAAAACGAACTATCTCATTTTCTTTAAATAAAAATCCGATTGGACATGCTGGAAAAATCTTTATATGTGATCTAACGGAATAATCTAACTAAGTTATCTAATTGGAAAAGAAAAACTGAAAAAATCGTAACATATAAAGAGCGATTCCGTTTTTTTTTTTTAGCGCCTTGGCGATTTTAAAAATCTCCTTAAAAGCGCTAGTGCAATGTTAGCTTATGTGGGAGTTCTCACATAAGCGATGAGCTTTCTATGCAATCGCAAACGCAGCTCCCGCACCATTTTCTGAGCGTTTGTGATACAATAGAAAGTATAGGGAAATCGCAGAGCGCTTTGAATTGCGAATTCCCGAGCACTTTAATGAATAAATTCATTGTATTTATTCATTTCCGGGTCAAAGAGTTCACTTCCTGACTGACGTCAGGAAGTGAACTCAAAAAACCCCTATAAATCGCTCAGAGCTTGCGATAACGCTGGCGATTTATAATGTGAACAAGACCTTAGTGAAGAAGAAAAGCCACCAGTGACAGTGTCACCAACTGGAGATTTGTCACCAGTCTCACACGCTTCAGACCACTGGAAAATGTTCAAGAAGTGCACTTCCCTGTCTGCTCCTCTGACAGCATAACAGGAAATAAGGAATAAAGAAAAGAATATAACCAGAAGTAGTACTTTTGTATGCCAACTAAAACAAAATAGTTCTAGTTGGAATACTCACACTCTGTACAATATTTGCAAAAAATGTAGGACTTTTTACCATGTAGCCATATTTTTTTTAATATAAATTTTTAAGGAAAGCCCCATTTCTAAACAGATAAGCATATCGGACAGTAGCTTAAGTCTGATGTCAGCCAGCACTAAAGGAAGCCAAACAAATCACAGGCCAGAACACTATTGCTCTGTTGCCCTTCAAGAACAAATACCACACATTTTACAATTACAAAGGGGAATATTACTGGCTTGACTGTGTACCATTGCTATTCTATAACAATAATAATTCACTGATACTGACTGACAGTGGGTGTATCCACAGAACGATACGGAATATAATTCTTCCCAAGGCTGATTATAGCTCTAGCTAAAGATCGTCTACGGTATGTTCCAATTACATAGTGGATGGGAACAGAAAAATTGACTTCTACCCCCCCCCCCCCCTCCTCCCCTTTTCATCACTAGACAGGAAGCAAGGCTCTGTTATTAGCTATTCACTGAGAAAGAGATTTCGATGCCTGTCCAGAGGCGAGGATTACCAAAATGTACCCATTCACCGGCTTCTGAGCCGAGGATGGAAAAAAAAAATGAAGGAAAATAAAACTACAAGCCCCCTTTCAAAGACAGGACACATTTTCCCTGGCGAGATATGGCGGCTGTCGACTGAGAAAATAGGATTTGGGCAGAAACACTGGGACTGTTTAGCAGGCCCTTTCATAGCGCTTCATATACAAAGTTTTGCCTCTCCTGTGAAGGCTGATAATGTAAGCAGACAGGCCTGCAGAAGGTCACACCTGCTCACTTCACCAGGGAAGCCCTAAACTTCTGCAACACAAAAGGCAAAAAACAAAAGGGGAGGGGAGAGGGAATGAAAAAAAAAACTGCCTTGCAACTAAAATAAAAGGGGAAATAAAATCTTTAACAAATATGTCCCATCTGCTCAGATTAAATCGCTGATTACTCTAGGGGTTGCGTGTTATGTTTCCAGCCAAAAAGGTTTGTCAGGTCATTACGTAGCAAGCTAGCAGGTGGATACTTTGCATAACTAGCAGGTGACCCCCACTTTGGAATAAACCACTCCGTGAATACTCTCAACCACTGTTGTGACCTATTTATACATTATAAGTGTGGCCAGTTCCTACATTAAAGCAGATTCCAGTCATCAGGCTTATGGGGACCTTGCAGTGGAACCAAGTATTTGAATCCACTGCTATATGCTGAATGAAAAGTGATAACTACCGGTAATTGTTGTGTTACTTTTTCTTATCTTGTGTGTTTCAATGGAACACACAAAACAGCTGTCTTCTCTCTGCACACAACAGTGCATAAAGCATGACTTATCAGAAGTGGAGAGGGGGAGGGGTGAGGAAAATATTTTAACAGTTTTGTATTAGCTTTTACAAGGTAAGAAAAAGCAAAGTACTTTAACCACTTCCTGCAAAATGGACATTTATAACCATCCTATTTGTGCACTAATGAGTGCGAATAGTACGTTTATTAAACATCCATTTTGGTGAAATGCACGTGTCCATTTTAACACTTCAATGCATGACGTGAAGTGGTTAAACTTTTTTTTTTTCCAAGTTAAAGAAGTAGAATCATAATCTGGTCCACTGTAGGGTTCTTTTAAATAACTTTGTGAATGGGGTGTAAACAGTTCATTAATAATGTTGCCATTTTGAAAGGATTGCCATAAGTAAAGGGAAAAAAAAAAAAAAAAAAAAAAAAAAAAAAAAGATTTCCAGTACTTCCTAAGTGGCGGCCCTAAGTCTAGGCGAAGAAAATTTAGCACAGTGACCTGGCTTTTCTGCCCCATCCATTCAGTACGGAATAAGCTGTGCCCAGTATGAGCCTCTGAAAACACACCAACAAATTTCTCTTCATGAAGTTGATGGCAAGGTTCAAATGCAGATTGTGAAACTTATTCAAAGAATTATTATAGTAAACATTGTATTAAAAATAATAAAAATAATATAGCTTTGACTCTCTCTTGATTGTGTCAGCAGTGCAGCATAGAGAATGCGGCTAACGATAGTGCTGCAATCCTTAAAGGGAGCCTGAACTGAGTAAAATTCTTTAAAATAAACACGATGTAGCTGCAAATTAATATTACATACTAACCTCACCGTCAGTTCCCCTCAGAAGCTTACCATTTTTTCCTTACAGTGATCCCTTCCAATTCTGACAATATTTTGTCAGAACTGAAATGTACCAGTTGCTGTCAGTAATATATCAGCAGCTGTCAGTTACAACTGAATGTGCAAGGTAATGTCCATGTTTCCCTATGGCTCAAGTGCGCGATATTACAGTCTAACAGTGTGCTGACCAGGAAGCTGTTATGGGGTAATGGCCATTTTCAAAATGGAGGACAAAGAATTCCCTTGATCACAGTGGACAAACGGGACACGTGAGAGGAGAAAGAGATTGGTGGGTAGACTACACAGGAGGTAAGTATGACCTCTGTATGGTTATTTTGACTTTTAATTTTCAGTTCAGGTTCTCTTTAGCTGTGGCCATGTTAGGTGTAGTCTAGCACACCATCAGGAGCATAACTACAGGGGATCAGCTACTGCAACCGCAGACCCAGAGTTGTAGGGGGGCCCCAACTATTATTTCATTCCCACAGAAAAAGGGGTTCATCCTTCAGATCTGGTGTTTATGTGGCTACACTTGTTATGGGTGTGAAGATTTTGATGGACACACTTGTTTTAAGACCCTTACAAGGTGGGCCTGCAGGCTATGAGGGTCACTATGAGTAGGCAAGGGAAAGGATATGAGCAATGGGAGGGCCCCATGATTTGTTAATTACTCCCTGGTGCCGCCTCCACTCTACCGGCATCGGTGACTTCAGTAGGTGACCACGTGATAGGTGCTGGAAGCACTATATTCCTAGTGCGCACATCATATCGTGCAAGATGTAGCGTGGTGGAATTCATGCGTTTCACCCCAAACTGGGGGCTTATTTAAGATGTGCTACCAATCTTGATCTGTGGCACAAAAAACAAACACTTCTCGTGTTTCTGTCACGTTTTAATTCCAGAGGGTCTTGTGTTAAGGTAGAACTGCAAAGTTACTTGGTTTTTACCCCAGATTATTTTTTTTGATAGTTTTATATGGTTAGCACTATATTTTCATGGGCATACTTCACATATAACATGACAGGTTCTCTCTCTAGAAGTCACTTATTGTTGAATAACTGCTGTGAGAATATTAAATTCCAAGAAAAGCCACAGATAAGTTTCCAATTTTGTTTCCCCAAAAAGATCATTGGTTAGAGAAAGGGAAACAGGACGACAAAATATTAGGCTGCGGGTATTTCAGATGATAAGAAGGACACATTTTATATTTCTAAAATGAAAGATGTTTTTAGGTTTATGTCATTCAGTACCAAAATAGATTTAAAATAAATAAATGAGGCAATTATGAAATTTTACATGCTAATCTTTGGAGGCAGCAGGAGGGAGGTTTTGTTCAGAAATTGATAGCTTGAAGGTCATTGCATTATGGACTGCTGTAAGAACAGATTAAGTCAAAGAATAATGAGTAAGTTAGAAGGACAGAGGGGCAGATTTAACAAAAATAATGCAAGGAAAACTGGAGAAGAAAAGGTGTAAAAGAGAAGCAGATACCCGGGATTCTGATTGGATCCTCTGAGTAATTGGTCTACATTTGTACTTGGTCTACATTTGTACTAGTTTTGCTCCAATTTTCCTTGTGCTAATTTTGACCCGGTGTGCAAGATCCTGGCTCGGTGTACAAGATCCTGTCCCACTCACCCAGCTGTGGGAGCTGCTGCCAGGATTTGATATTTAAAAATAAATAAAATTGGTTTTGTTTAAACTGAGATGAAACTCAGAGTTCATCTATGGTCTAAAGCATAAACACAGCATAAACCGAACAGTAAAAAGTTTGGACTAGTTTCCAAGTTACTTCAACTTCACTCAGTGGCTATTTGACAACAATGACCTTGGTGCCCAAAATGATCAAATTATGTTAGGGCCTGTTCTCACTTAGAATCGCAAAACGTTAGTGCTTAGCCCTAGCTCTTTTACCACGATTATTGTGGTAAAATCACTGTACACTCTCGCAATTTCTGATCGATTGCAATTAGCGCTTTTTAGCATTCGAATCTTGATTGCTCTGTGTAGCTATGTGTAGCGCATTTTGCGATTGCTGATCATCACAAATTGCGATCACTGCCATATAGTTTGTATTGCGCTAGTGCTTTAAAACGTGCTAGCGCTCACCAGCTATTCGGCGATTAGTGGGAATATACATCGAATCGCCCGAGTGAGAATGGGCTCTTAAGCTGACATAGGGCTTGATTCACAAAGCAGTGCTAACTGTTAGCACGCTTGTGAAAAGCCCTCTTCACGCCTTAAAGAGACTCCGTAACAAAAATTGCAACCTGTTTTTTATCATCCTACAAGTTCCAAAAGCTATTCTAACGTGTTCTGGCTTACTGCAGCACTTTGTACTATCACAGTCTCTGTAATAAATCAATGTATCTTTCCCTTGTCAGACTTGTCAGCCTGTGTCTGGAAGGCTGCCAAGTTCTTCAGTGTTGTGGTTCTGCTATGCACTCCCCCCTCAGGGGGGAAAGAAACACACAAATGATCTCTTGAGATTCAAAAGGAAGGCTGCATACAGCCTGCTTGTGTATGGATGTATTTTCTATGTGTGGACATACTGTACATCAACCTACTTCCTTTTTTGGTGGCCATTTTGTTTGTTTATAAACAAACTTTTTAAAACTGTTTTTAACCACTTTTAATGCGGCGAGGAGCGGCGAAATTGTGACAGAGGGTAATAGGAGATGTCCCCTAACGCACTGGTATGTTTACTTTTGTGCGATTTTAACAATACAGATTCTCTTTAACTCAGTTTAGGTGTGATAAAATCAACTCGCGTGCAAAACCTTGCACGCGCATAGCGCGGTGCGCGTGAAACGTCACATGGTCGCATGGGGTGCGACTTTAACGTCGTGCAGCCACTAGGACAGCTACTTGAAGTGCAGCCACTGGGACACGCTCTATAGGCAGTAGCAGTGTTAGGGAGTCTAGCCCAAGGACAGCTTACTAAATAGGAGCTGGCTTACTGAAGAGTCAAGATTTGAACCCAGGTCTCCTGTGTCAGGGTAATTAAAACACTAACAAATGCAAAATATGCATAAAGTCAGCCAAATAAAAATCATTGGTCAGTTTCCACTATTTAGTGTCCAGAAAACAGTTTGCAGCATGCAGCAGTTTTTCAGATGTCCCATGCATTATAATTCACACATTGAAAAACAGCGCTGGCATGGACAACACACGCGTCTTGGATATGTATATGCACAATATGTATGTGCACATGTCTGGAACACTGAATCATGCCCAGAACCACCGGCTCCTGGTGGAAATGAGCTCTTATTTGAAGATTTAGGAAGTACTTATGTGGTATCACATATACACAACTCTAGATTAACATTTTGTTATTCAGTTACAGCGTTCATAACATAATTCTGGAGTTACAAAATCCATCCGGGAGAACAAAATATCCATTAGAAAGCCTTGAGATGAGTCCATTCATTGAAAGTATAACTAGTGGTCAAGCGTTGTGTACCCATGTGATATGAAGAGTGGTGGGACATCACCTGGTGTGACATGGAAAGCAGTCTGGCTGCTCTTTTGTGGTCACTGAGAGGTTATCTGCTCTTCAGCTCCTTGGAACCAGCCTAACAAATGCTCTGCCAGTCATGCACATGTATCAAGCTTGAAAGCCAGTGTGAGCCTAAAAGCAGCTAGTCACACTGGCACCTAGTCATGCAGAAGGAGATAGATTTGTCATGACAGGCTCATTATTCAATGTAAAGGAACAGTTTAGCTTCCATTAATCTGCTACAAATACATCTTTCTTGCAAAGATCTCTGGCTTGAGGGGACCTTAAGAAACAGCCTCAGTTGTCAGAGGTTTGGAAACAGAGATTTTACACAAAATGGCCACATTAGTCCACTGGGATCATCTTGGGCATCACTGTCTGAAGAGAGGACTGCGAATTACGTCTGCTGGCAGTAGGGAACTTGAAGCATTGTATATAAACTGTTCTAAAGAAGAGAATCCTCGGTGCCCATAGCAACCAAAAGCTTGCAACTTCTATTTATGCAATCTAAGGCTGAAAATAACAAGAAATGTGACTGGTTGCTAGAACAAAAACATTTTCCACATTTAAAAAAAAAAAAAAAAAAAAAAAAAAAAAGATTCTCAAACAAATGTTAACAGGTACACAGACTTTCTGCTTACAGTTAAACCAGATCTTTACCAGATCTTACTTATTTACAGTTACTCCAGCTGGCCTGCACATCTTCTTTGGCTCATTCTTAGTTACCACACTATACAGTTAGGTGAAGGAGTCCATAATCTTCAGCTCCCTCCCTAGAACTCGGATGTTAGCATCTATATGTACATTGACTCATCTCTGTGTTTCAGTCATTTATGATTAGACGATTATTACTCTGATTTTGTCAATCTTTCTAGCATGTCTCCAAAGTGTTGTGTGAAGCAAATGTCATCTTCAAAATCCAAATCTTCCAGCTGATCATCCAGCCTCTATTGCAATCCTCTTTTTCTTCCTCTCACCACTCTTTACAATATGGTCTAACACCAGAAGAAATTACTTTGGTGACAGAATGTAGCCTTATTAAACCCCTACGTTTACAGTGAATGAATTACTAAGCTTTCCTTCACGTACGATTTGACATTTAAAACCGTTACACATTTCTTGAACAAGGTCTATGGTCTGTATAGGTATACCATATTGTTTAGATATCTTTCATTTGTCCATTATGCTTACAGTCAATAAAAGTGAGATATAATCCACTCTGCTATTCATTGTTTTATACCAGTGCTATGTTAACCCATTCGCGTTCCGTCGTTTTCACTTGAGAAATGTTCACCTCCCATTCATTAGCCTATAACTTTATCACTACTTATCACAATGAACTGATCTATATCTTGTTTTTTCCGCCACCAATTAGGCTTTCTTTGGGGGGTACATTTTGCTAAGAGCCACTTTACTGTAAATGCATTTTAACAGGAAGAATAAGAAAAAAACGGAAAAAATCATTATTTCTCAGTTTTCAGCCATTATAGTTTTAAAATAATACATGCCTCCATAATTAAAACTCACGTATTGTATTTGTCCATATGTCCCGGTTATTACACCGTAAAAATTATGTCTCTATCACAATGTATGGCGACAATATTTTATTTGGAAATAAAGGTGCATTTTTTCCGTTTTGCATCTATCACTATTTACAAGTTTAAAATAAAAAATATAGAAATATTTCATCTTTACATTGATATTTAAAAAGTTTAGACCCTTAGGTAAATATTTACATGTTTTTTTTTTTTTTTATTGTAATGGTTTTTTTTTTTATCTTAAACATTTTATTTGGGTATTTTTGGGAGGGTGGTATGTAAAGTATAGTTTTATAATGTAATTGTGTGTTTTTAATTTTAGTTGTAGTTTTACTTTTTGGCCACAAGATGGCGGCCATGAGTTTATTTACATGACATCACTCTAAGCGTAACACAAGCTTAGAGTGACGCATCGGGGAGGGAACGGCCAGAAAAAGCACAGCTTCCGAGAGAAGCTGTCGCTTTTTCAGCGCGGGAGAGGAATCAGTGATCGGGCACCATAGCCCGATACATTGATTCCGTGGCTACCGAATCCGCGGCCGGGAGTGCGCGATCGGCCGCGGTAGCGCGCATGATTCCTGGACGTAGTTTCTACGTCCAGGAACCAAAATAGGTTAAATACATTTATCATAGCCGCAAAGATGTGTTTTTAAATTCCTGCTTGTTCTTTTTTTATACTGTTTTATATACAATCCTCTATAAAATTTAAAATGAGCTTAGAGAAAACCTTACTTGGCACATAAAGAAGAGTAACCCCTCTAAATTGTTACAATCAAATGCACGCCCCTTTTTAGTGATTTTAACAACCAGTTCCTTCTACAATTCTGCAGGCAACTTCTCTTCAAACCAGATCTTTACAAAGAAAGGGATAACATTTAAGCTGCGGTCTTTTAGTCCACCTTCAGCACATCAAGTTATTTTACTTGAAACACTAAAACCACTGCTTAATATTATGTAGACATGGAATTCACACGTTCTCTGTCCTGTTGCATCTGTCACCAAAACTGGTGACATGTAGTAATATCCACATATAAAAAGGAAAAAATTATTTGAACCAGATGGGCCAACATACCCTCACACCATGCAACAAGTCTAAAGCCTCTACTGGTTTAAAGAGACACTGAAGCGAAAAAAAAATATATGATATAATGAATTGGTTGTGTACTATGAATAATTACTAGAAGATTAGCAGCAAAGAAAATATTCTCATACTTTTATTTTCAGGTATATAGTGTTTTTTCTAACATTGCATCATTCTCTAATATGTGCAAATTACACAACACTAAGCTTTCAAAATGAGTCTTTCAGAGCAGTCTGTGAAGTAATGACTTCTCCTCTAGCAGATTAAAAGAAAACAGTTCACTTACAGTTGAGATAATAAAAGTCAGATAACAGCCCTCTCCACGACTAACTTAGTCGTAGAGATTAATGGCTTTTTTGCATAGAGATAACAACTGGAGTTTCTTAGCTCTTCCTGTACTAGTAACAATTACACTGATGTATCTGATCTTAAGGTTTTATTTCTTAGCTGTACTACACATATAAATCATAATATCATCATTTTTTTTTCGCTTCAGTGTCTCTTTAAAACTCCCTGCATGCATTTAGTAGGCAATCATTGACATAATCACATGATCAAAAGCACAACAAAGAAGTTGTTTTTTTTTTTTCACTTTAAAAGCCAGGGAAAATGTCGATAACTGTATTTATTTCTTCAACGTAGGGTCGCTTTTAATGTAGGAAATAAAAACAATGGGTGCATCTTAACCTTGATGCAAATGGCATTGTCATTATCTTACTTAAAAGCGGATCCGAGATGAAAAACTAAACTAGAACAAGGAACTTGTCTATATAGGTTATCTAAAGTTTAGACAGTTTACACAGCATATCTATCTGCAAACAGCTTTAACAGTTTATGAATATTTATTCCTTTGATACAATGAGGGCAGCCATGTTCTGTTAGTCACATTGTCACAGGCTGAGAGCTGGAGATGCTATCAGTTTGCCTGTCTGTAAATTCAGTCCCCTCTCCTCCTCCCTCCTCCCCTCTGCCTCTGAAATCCATGGCTAGTAACCTCCTCCTCCTCCTGCCCAGACTGAGTTCCTGTAAGCCCTTGCTACTGTCTGAAAATGCCAAGGCACTGAGAAAAGCTGTGGGCGAGGCTTGTTTCGTTTATAGAGAATTAGAGTATTAAAACAAAGCAAAAAAGTATTGGGCTTGAGGAATGCCCTATAAACTATATGAAAGGAAAACAATTATGCAATGAGTAAAAGTTTATCTCGGATCCACTTTAATGCCCATGAAATTACTTTGTCCTTTGCTGGGAGAAATCTATAAGTTCTGGGGAATCCAAGCTGGTAACTGAAAAATGGCACAGATCCTGCCAATTAACTCACTGTTGGTAAGAAGATTACCATGGTGAACTGATTCTGACAACCCGTTAGCCATTATGTTTTAAAGTCAAATAAAACAAAGTTGAACTATAAGAAGTCAGTCATGGGTTAAAAGCTGTCCAAATTGCTTTAAGCTGTCTACACACACTATACAAAAGTTATTGGAAACATTGGACGAATTACATATTGTGTCATATTGGCCGACAATCATCGCAAAAAATATAGCCAAACAATGACAAGTTATCGATATCGGGCATTTTGCTCAATCTGGTGGATCAACTCAAGGTGACTGTTAGGCAGATATCGTGCAATTGGCCATGTGGGTACGTTATTCAAGCAACATTGTTGTACAGCATGCACGCATATAGTGCAAAATGTTGTTTGCAGTATTCAAATGACTTGATCATTTGCAATATCCTTATGCGGAAAACGTTGTTGGAAAGACTCGTCATATGTCTTCGACGGGAGTAAAGTCATTACACGACGTTGCTCCTTTGTTTGAGGCGACTTTTGTACAGTGTGTGTAAGGAACTTTATTTCAGTTGGTCGGTTGGTTGTTAGAATTTTTTTTTTTTTTAGTCTGTGGTCTTGATTTGTTCAATTAAAAAAAACAAAAACACTTTCTATGTTGTTACCTGTCTTAAAAATGATTACTTGCAAAAGAAACTAAAATAGCTGAAATGAATCAGTCTCTAGACTTGTAAGCACTCTGGGTATTAGTAAAGGTTATTCTAAACAGAGGGAATACACACAATAATCATAATAAACAGAGATCGGAATGCTTACTCTAAATAAAGGGGAATTCAACTTCCGTAAAAAAAATCCATAAAAATAACTGTGCTGCATAAGTCTTTTTGTAATTTAATATAATTATTATATTTCAATTTCAAGCAAGCAAAACATTAGCAAAACTGATAAATACAGGAAGCTCAAATCATACTTCTCTATAACCACTGTGGCAATATTTGTTTGCTGGACGCATTACAGAAAAGCTACCACCTTGCTGCAGGACTTACTGGCTCCACGGGGCAGAAGACCTTGCCATTCATTTTCATCACCCACAGGAATGTATTGCCTGAGAGCAAACTCTCATCTGGCACTTCCTGGAGAATAGCTGCGTTTTAAATATACATAAAAATAAATCGAGCAAGCTGCAATGGTGTTTTCCATTAATCTTTGCTATATACAAAAGCTGAATGAAGCACAATTCCATTAAATGTAAGGCTTTCATTGCTGTGTGTGTCAACATCTAGGAGATTCCTTAGACGTTTGTCATTTAATCTGCATTGGAATCCCAAGTGCTCAAGGAACAAGGAGAGCATTTTGGTCTATGTCACGTTATTAATGTTTACTCTGGAGGCCGATTTGTTTAACAAAGTGCAATATGAAAGGGTATACAGCCACTCACTAACATAACCCACGACCTTGTGCCCTTATAGTTATGTTGCTGGTCCCATACTCTCAGTTACAGTGCGCTGATAGTACAATGTGGAGAGAAGATTTAAGACGGCCCCTGGTGCGTCATAGGAGCACTATTGAATCTAAAGCAATGTCTGCAAATAACAGAAAACATGGGCCATAGGGCAGCATTCAAATGTGCACTATTTCTTCAAAGGAGCATTTGTAGACTTAAAGCGGAACCAAACCAAACATTTTTTTAATTGAAAATATTTAGTTGCACCAGTCTGACACATACAAAGATAAACACTCCTTCAAGCCTATGAGCATTTCAGTGCATATTTTTCACCCTTCTCTTTTCATAACTAGGGTTATACAGGTGGCAGCCATTAGCAATTCCTCCTTTGCCAGACACCATCTACTCCACCAGTTTGCCGAATTCTGTCCCGGCAATATGAAAGGAAGGGAGGGGTTCCTCCAATAAATGTAACATTTTATATTTGTCATCATGCAGCTGAAAAAATGCTGCTATTTATTATTATAATTTAGAAAATAGATTTTATTTCTGAAATCTCGTATTTTTAATTTAGGTCCACTTTAAGATGCAGGCAAGTTGCAGAACTCTCTTTATGGAGTTCCCCCTTCATTATCCAGACATGGTTATATATGATTACTCTAATGATTAAAGGCTGCACAGAAATTAGAAATTGTTATTGGAAGAAAAGTAAATATCTGGTTACAGTTTAGCACAAGTCTTAGGCATACATGACCTTACTTTCCAGAGAGAGCTGCACCAGCCATATGGAACGACTACAAGGTCAGAGGATCAATACGGCCCGTCTGGATGGTGTGGATTGTATGGGAAAATGTATGAGCTTTTTAGATGTAAATATATGAACATGAAAGGCTTCCCCATTTATGTGCTCAGCACCTCTATCGTATGTCAAAATAAACCCTTTAGCAGCCACTTTATTGAAAGGCTTGCAAGTGCTTCAGGCCAATTTATTTTAGGATTTTTTTTATTTCTTAATTGTTACATTTCCCTGCTTCTAATTAGTACTGCTGCAATGTGTATT